>NC_064627.1:286150713-286453743 GCF_023864275.1 Schistocerca cancellata
TACGCCGCCTCAACTCCATACAACATCGGGGTTTACGACTTGCGATCGGAGCATTTTATACTAGTCCCGTAGAGAGTCTTCATGCTGACGCTGGCGAATTGCCACTCACCTACCGGCGCGATATACTGCTTTAACGGTATGCCTGTCGGCTACTGTCAATGCCCGACCATCCGTCTTATCGTTCCTTTTTTGACGACTCTCTCGACCGTCAATACGGGTTGTATGTCTCTGCCCTGCTACCCCCTGGAGTTCGCTTTCGTCGCCTCCTTCAACACCTTAATTTTTCACTCCCTGCAACCTTTCGAGTGGGCGAGAGCCACACGCCACCTTGGCTCCAGCCTCAGGTCCGCGTTCACCTTGACCTCAGCTCGCTCCCGAAAGAGGTTACCCCCGGTTCGGTCTACCACTCCCGCTTTTTGGAACTTCGTTCGAAGTTCATCCATATGACTTTCATTTATACAGATGGCTCTAAGACCAATGACGGGGTCGGGTGTTCCTTTATTGTCGGGGCACAAAGTTTCAAATACCGGCTCCATGGCCATTGTTCGGTCTTCACAGCTGAGCTCTTTGCCCTCTACCAGGCTGTTCTTTACATCTGCCGCCACCGACATTCTGCTTATGTCATCTGCTCCGACTCCCTGAGCGCCATCCAGAGCCTCAGTGATCCGTACCCGGTTCATCCTTTCGTACACCGGATCCAACGCTCTCTTCAGCAGCTGGTGGACGTCGGTTCTCCAGTTAGCTTTATGTGGGTTCCTGGCCATGTCGGTATCCCTGGGAACGAAGCTGCAGATGCCGCGGCCAAGGCTGCGGTCCTCCAGCCTCGGACAGCTTCTTGTTGTGTCCCTTCGTCCGATTTTAGCAGGGTCATTTGTCGGCGCATTTTATCGCTGTGGCATGCCGATTGGGCTGCACTTACAGACAACAAGCTTCGGGCCTTAAAACCTCTTCCCGTGGCTTGGACGTCCTCCTCACGCCCTTCTCGGCGGGAGGAGGTAGTTTTGGCCCGGTTAAGAATTGGACACTGCCGGTTCAGCCATCGCCATCTGCTGACGGCTGCGCCGGCGCCGTTTTGCCGCTGTGGGCAATTGCTGACGGTCCGCCACATTTTAATGTCGTGTCCGGATTTTAACGCACTGCGTCTCGATCTTAACCTGCCATGTTCTTTAGATGCCGTTTTAGCGGATGACCCACGAGCAGCTGCTCGTGTTCTTCGTTTTATCCATTTGACAAACCTCACTAAGGACATTTGATGCTGCTGTTATTAATCCTATGCCTGTCAGTCTGTCTTTTATCGTGTTTTCCCTTTTAGTTGTTGTTTTAAACTTGTGACTCGCGGTGCATCCTTAACGTAGTCAGGGCGCTAATGACCATTGAAGTTGTGCGCCCTAAAACCACAACAAAAAAAAATTGTCTGCCTACACGTCAAACTTCTCTCATTTGGACAAATGGTCGGTACTGTTCAACTAGTTCAGCGATTTCAGTGGTTCCCTCTTGATTACCGTCAATTACCTAGCATCGATGATCAGGTCACTCATGTAACGGAAGTTGTTCTTACAGCCGTGGGACGTTCAATACCTCGTACCTCCACTTTGTCACGGCGCCCCCTAGGTCCTTGGTGGAACGAAGCCTGCCGGGACGCAATATGCGAGCGGAGACGCGCTCTTCGCGTTTTCCGCCACCATCCTACGTTGGCCAACTGTATCCGCTATAAGCAGTTAGGTGCGCGATGCCGTCGCATCATCCGCGATAGCAAGAAGCCAAGCTGGGACTACTTTACCAGCTTCTTTAACACCTTCACTCCTTCATCTGTAGTTTGGAGTCGAATTCGAAGGTTATCTGGCCCGTCTAGTTTCTTCCCGAACCCTGAGCTAACTCTCGTGCAATCTACCTTAGTGGACCCAGTCGCCATTTCTAACTCATTGGATCGACACTTCGCTGAGATTTAGAGCTCTTCAAATTATTCATCAGCCTCTCTCCCGAAGAAACGAGCAGTGGAAGTGTGACCTCTTCCTTTCTCCTCTAAAAGTCGCGAAAGCTATAATACCAATTTTTCTATGTGGGAACTCCAACAAGCACTCTTTCTCTCGATTTCCGCCCCAGGACCGGATGGCATCCACGTCCAAATGTTGCTGCATTTATTATACCATAGTATGCGCTACCTTCTTTGCCGTTATAATCGAATTTGGACCGACAGTACCTTTCCCAGAAGATGGTGGGAAGTTACCGTCACTCCTGTTCCGAAACCTGGAAAGGATAAAAATCTCCCCCTCTGGCTATCGCCCCATCTGTCACAGGTAGTGTACGTAAGGTTTTGGAGTGTATGGTGAATTGCCGTTTAGGCTGATGGCTGAAAAGATTATGAGAAACATGTTAACTTCTGCACGTGATCATTAAGACAGGATATTCCAGATGTATCATGTACCTTGTACCTTGTTTAGTGATAAAGCAACATTTACCATTCATGGCCAGATAAATCACCGAAACATGCACTATTGGTCTGTTGACAATCCCCATTGGCTTCGTCAGGTGGAACGTTAGCAGCCACGGATTACAAACGTGTGGTGTGGGATAGTGAAACATCCGCCCATAGGTTCGTTTTTCATAGACGAAACACTGAACGTGCACAAGTATCGTAGCCTCCTGACATCTACAGGTGCCATAAGACGGTCGTCTGCAGACTAGGAGGAATCTGTGGTACCAACATGACGGCTGTCCAGGCCATAGTGCACGAAATATAGCCAAATCGTTGGATTGGACTCAGAGCACCTGTGTCTTAGCCTTCCCATTCCCCGGATTTGAAGCCTTTAGAATTTTTTCTGCGGCGGAAGTTGAGAAGCTGTCTTCCAGGACATATCGACTACACCCCATGATAGGCAACGACGTATTATTGCTGTCTGCCCGGACATCTCGGCTGAAATGCTATCACGCGTGCACCAGTCGTTCCTTACCAAGCTTGCCGCTGTGGGTGGTTATTTTGAACACAATTTGTGATAGTCATTGTCTCCTTACTGGTAGTATGCATGTAACTAGCACATGCACTTCTCTTTAGCGTGTGTTACCGAAGGTATCTTAAGTGTCGGTGTGGGAACTTTTCAAAATACGGTACCTTATAAAAGACTCGCATTATAATCTTGAAACAGACACCGCTGACATTCAAATTTACCCTTGTCAGTTTTTTAATGTCAATAGGCGTTGTCCTATTTAAGAAGTATATTTTTGCACTAAAACAGTTTAAGTGTTGTTGAATGACTAACAATACGAGCCCCCGACCACTACTCCAATCTGCGAAAACTGCACGTTAACAGCACTTTCCATTTCCGCAATATTTGCTATGCACGTTTTTGGTGATTAACCCTGCACATGTTATGTAGTGCACATAAAAATGAAACTCAATCCACTGTAATCCAATAGCATGTCACTACAAGTATGTATATATAACGTTGTGAAACAGTATAATGTGGAAGATGACAGTATATTCAGGAAGGAAAAAATCCACGCACTGTATCAAGGGAGATTATTGAACTATGAACCACATTTTATTGATAAATGTTCAAATTACGAACTTGCGAAACATGCAGACACCCAGCGTTAAGTCCACAAGTGTACATGCACAGGCCGTGTATTGTGAGCAGCCATTTGCGAAAAACAAATCACGCTATCAACGATAAATAGCATTTTACTATAGGGTATGCTACATATCACGGTATTTTCCGCCTTACGTGCTCGAAAGTCTTTTTAGTGCATTATTCTCCAATGAATAAGATTCATTGCCTCGTCTGTCGGTTCCAGCGGCAGTCAATCAAGCGATGATTTGACGGTTCAAGGATAGTTTTACAAGACTAAACTTCAGAAAACGCAACACAGTGGAATTTGGACTGAGGGAGATGTGCTAGAGTAGTCCATGCAGTTGTGCACAGCGTCTGTGCCAGTTTGGCGTAGTAGTTACCGAATCTGCCTAATACGGAGACGTGGGTTCGACCTCGACCTCGGCCTCGGCCTTGGTATAAATTTTAGCTCCTCGCTTGTCTGCGTATATACATCTTACACGTCTGAGACTTCAAAAGGTCTCTGGAACCCCATAGCTTCACACAGTGTCCCAACCAACAAAATAGTTAGGTCATTTCTAAAAAGAAAGTTGGAAAGTTGATTGATTGAAACAGGGCATAGACTCCAAATATTTCAGTGATATTGTAATAGGAAAATAATGGAAACATTACCCTACCTAACATGACGGCCCGGGTTGTGCGTCGGTTGGCAAAACGGCTTATTCCCAATATACAAAGAAATGTTTGCTTCATGAGACAGCTGTGGAGTCGCTCTAAAATGTGCTACCAGACCTGCTGCAGACTGTGAGCATTATCGATGTTGTTTAGTCGTCAAAGTTGCGGCCTCTTGGATTCCCGCGCCGGCCTCTCCTGAACTGGCTAGAGTGCAGCGCCGAATGTGGCGCCGCCTAGTTGCAACCGTGGCTTAGCGAACACATCGCTGCAGCTGTCTGGATGTAATCTGCAACCTGGAAGGGTTCACTTCGCCTCTCCCTCCCTACAGAAAGCCGTCCGCTACACCGACCCAGCTTGTCGATATCGGTGACAGTGGCGGTCACCATCACACTTGTCACTGGTGTCCTAGATAGTACCCCTGGTCAAGAAAGTTTGTTGCTGTCTAAATTGGTCGCGCAGCGCTAAACAATGTGGTTTATGGGTCTGTCACCTAAAGAGGGACCGATGTTGTTATGAAGCAAGTAATGTTAACAGCGCTGTAGATACAAGACGTTCCTGTGGAAGAATGCATTCTGATAACTGTGAATGGCGTTGATTTGTAATGTTTCTTTAATTTGGAAAATTAAACAGCATTACCCGTGTGCCTTGCAGAATCGTTATCCAGGCACTTTCTCCGTCAACTGAGTATATGGCTATGTACTTTCCGCTTAAAGTTTTTGTGTCGCAAAGGAGGTGCATCTTCAAAATCATTTACGTTGTGCGCTAGCTTGCAAACCTAAGTCATCAATTTATATAAGGGTTTGTTCAGGTTGGAAGTGAAACTGTGCATTGTTGCAATTGTGCGAGAAATAATATTGAGCATTCTGAAACTTTCGTACTATTGATGTTACTGTGTGAGGAATTATCTGAAATATTTTCAAATTCATTATTGTTATGTGAAGGATCATTACAATAAACTGAGAATGTTGACACTTTATAACTCCAATACAGAAATTGTTGGTCGGAATTCTAAAAATTATCTTAACGAAGACACTGTCTTGAAAGGAAGATACAAGATGAATATCAACAAAAGCGAAACGAGGATAATGGAATGCAGTCGAATTAGGTCGGCTGATGCTGAGGGAATTAGATTAGGAAATGAGATGCTTGAAGTAGTTGAATTTTGCTATTTGAGGAGCAAAATAACTGATGATGGTCGAAGTAGAGAGGATATAAAATCTAGACTCGTAATGGCAAGGAAAGCGTTTGTCAAAAAGAGATATTTTGAACACTGATTATAGATTTGTCAGGAAGTCGCTTCTGAAAGTATTTGTATGGAGCGTAGCCATGTATGGAACAGAAACATAGACGATAAATAGTATGGACAAGAGGAGAATAGCTTTCGAAATGTGGTGCTACAGAATAATGCTGAAGATTAGAAGGGTAGATCACATAACTAATGAGGTACTGAATAGAATTTGGGAGAAGAGAAATTTGTGGCACAACTTGACTAGAAGGGATCGGTTGGAAGGACATGTTCTGAGGCATCAAGGGATCACCAGTTTAGTACTGCAGGGCAGCGTGGAGGTAAAAATCGTAGAGGGAGACCAAGAGATGAATACGCTAAGCAGATTCAGAAGACTGTAGGTTTCAGTAGGTACTGGGAGATGAACTTGCACAGGATAGAATAGCATGGAGAGTTGCATCAAACCAGTCTCTGTACTGTAAAAAAAAAAAAAAAAAAAAAAAAAAAACTACTACTACTACTACTTAACGAAATGCTGGTTGGTTTTTAATATTGTGATAAATGGATGTTGTCTTAAACGAATGTCACAACCACTTCATCCTAGCCCGTCCACTCACTGAAACTGTAACATTTGTCTTCAGCCCAAAGACAAGTTTTAATTTGGCGCTCCTTGCTGGACTATACTGTTAAAGACCCTTCATGTCTAAATAGCTACTGCAACCTACATCCATTTGAATCTGCTTACTGTATCCATGGCCAGGTTTCCATTTTCAATTTTAGCGCCCTCGCCCCCCAACGTCTCGCAATTGCCAAATTTAGTTGTCAATGATGCCTCTGGATGTGTCCTGTAAACCGAACCCGTCTTCGTCAGCCATGCAGGACGCTCGTAGTTCATGTGTACACACATGGGCACCAAGCTGTTGCAGTCCAGTCTTCCTATCTGGGCTGCACTTCCCTCTCAGTCCTGCCTCCTTCGTCACTGCCACTTCCTCCTTTCTCTCGGTGTTTTTTTATGTCGATGAGGATGTCCACCAGGTTCCATGTGTTCCTTGCGATTTTGTTTCTCTCGCCTGTTCTTTCATTCTTTCCAGCGTTTTTGGTCCTCCCTTGGAGTTTGATGTCCACTTCTAAATTTTCGGTCTTTAGTGTGGGCCATTTGGGGAAGAACTTCCTGCTTATTGTTTTCGGCGTGGATTCCTCTACCTCCCGCCTTCCTTCGTCTTTGTGCCCCCTCCTGTCCGCCAGGTCACCAGCACATGTTTTCGTGTGGTGGGGCTGGTATGTAACCATCTAGCTGAGCCCCCTGTCACCACAGGGATCACACTCCTGTTAACTGGCCTGTTCCATCCCCATGTATGCCAAGCAGTGGTTGCTGTCATACAGGAGCATCAGATCTCTCAGCATAGTCCACTGTGCCAGGTGGCAGTTTGTGGCTTGGTGGCGCCCATGGGGAGAGATCTAGATCAGAGAGGGTGGTAACAGGGCGATGCCTGGTGTATCTAGCATATCAAGGTGTAAAACTCTGGCCGTTCTCAAACAGCCATCTCTCTGAGTGTTAAAGGATCACTAAACATTGCTTCGTATGATCCTCCTGCCTTCCATTCCCTGGCTTCACTCTGGGAGGAGAGCCAGGATTGCAGTCTTCGGATGAAACATTTTCCCCGCTATCTTGTCTGTAAAGGATGGATGGGGACACATTCACCGCTCAAAGCAGTTATTTTTTGTGGAGAGTATCGAGGACAAGTTTGGCGAAATGGTATCTCAATAAGATGCAGTCGGGCGTGAAGCCGCATGTCGAGCCACGCTTGAAGAGCGTTTCACTTCCGTACAAGGCTACACTTAGGAGAAATACATTCAGAAAAATGCTTCCTGACCCTTAAATTTGTATTAAATCTTCACGAACTACTCTCTTCCAAAAACGCTTTTATTGGTATAGCCAGTTTGCATTTTCATTATTTCTATTTTGGCAAAATTTATCCGCTACTTTGTGTTCTTTTTCATAATCTACTCGTAATTTCCTCAAATCTCCAGATTTCATTTGACTACATTCCATTATCTAAGTTTTATTTGCGCTGGTGTTCACCTCATAAGCTCTTTTCAAGGTACTGTCCATTCTGTTCAGCTGCTTTGTATAGTGCAGTAAGGAATTGAAAAACCAGTGTTCCTGAGAGCGGAAAAACTGTCTCTGCCACATTGCGTTTAGAACAGGAAGTAGAAGAGATTATTGCGGCTGCGTACACACAGTGGTTTCTTCTTTGAAGCATTCGCGAGTCAAAGTTGATATGCGCTAGAGCTGCTTTTGAGTGGTAGTATGCTGGGCCATATTTTTAACAAATGTAATAAAAATAAAACGCTTTATTACAGCGATAAATAGATGGAACAGTCTCATCGATTACCAGCAGAATTTAATTTACCAGCATTTTTTTTAATGAAAAATGTTCAGAAAAGGATGTTCAGAAAACATTCTGACATCTTGGCATTAAATCCATGCCTTAACTCAGAAGTTTAGTAAGACAATCTATCGTTTAATAATACGTTCCAAATTTAAGTTTTAGGAACCTACATAAGTAATTAGCAGTCCATTAGCATCCCAAATAGACAAGTAAAATAGATTCAAATTCTTAAATTGCAATCAGTTGATCATGCAGACATGTCCGTGAGGACTCAAGATAACTTCTTTCCTTTGATTAATATCAACAATCAACCTGGTTGGCCAGATAAGTTTTTAGACTCTCTAGTACTGTTAGCAGAGAGGGCTACCATTTTAGGACTGACCATTTCTTCTATTCAGCACCCTTTCAGCGGTAATCACAATCTAAAACACATGTGTACTAAAGCTATTCTGTAAGACATCAAACACCAGTTACAATTCTCAAAAAAAAAAAGAAAATACAACACAAGACACTGTGCGCTGAAATCGCTTGATGTACTGCTTATTTAGATAACGCGTGTTTTGACTGGGATCGCTTCAAAACTACAAATAATCTGCTTTACAGAGAATTATGGATAATTAGGATGGTAGGTAGGAAAATAGTCCGTTTCACACGAAAAATATAACGGTTGTAACTGTATTTGAATGCTCACCGTAATTTCCGGTGAGTAGGAACGTAAGTTAACAGCCGTTCTGTCAATGGCTGTAATAGATTGAGCATATCCACCAGTCGCCCGTGTGTTCAGTCCTCTGGGACTGGCCGACAGGAAACCAGCCCGGCGCCGTAGTGGACACGAGCTTCTTACGAATAATCCAAATCGAAGTATGTGCACAAGCTACAGACACGTATCATCTACAGCGAGCAATCTCCACTGATCCGGCCGACACATGACATGACGTAATCTACTCTGACATACATTTCAAATGTAGCAGCGAGCCAAGGATCTCAATGTTCACGGCGCTTAAATACCCGCCGTGTCGCCACGCAAACCGCTTGACAACCGGTCAGTCACAGACAACCGCCCCCGCGGTGTCTTTTTAAATCGGCATAATCGTCCCTGCGTTTCCCTATGGCGGCGGAAAATCGCTATGACTCTACCAGCGCCAGTGTTGCTGCCAAACATAGGGATCGATCGATATTATCCCTCTAACGGTAAGGTTGGGGTTGGATCTGACCCCAAGGAGTCTGTTTTGTTTATAACTCCCCACTCCCTTTTCTGAGAGCGCTGTGGTTCCAGTCGTCCCGAGAACGCCGAGGAGGCCACGTCAGTCTGGTGAGTGACCTGCAGCTACCCTCTCTATCCGAAACTTACATTACCCGCGCTCGGGTTGGATCCGACCCCACCTTACTGTTTACGTCACACTTATTAGTTTCTTTCGGGGGGGGGGGGGAGGATTCAACCCCATATTTATGTTTACATTACATCTAAGTTTTGTTTTCTCTTTTAGTATCTTACTAAAATGGCGAATCAACTCCTTAGAACTCCTGAGGAGATATACAACGAGTTTCTCCAACAGGAGGCTGAGTCAGAGGATGGCGACAATATCGATGCAGAAAACTGTTCAGAAACCACCTATTACATTATGTGTACAAAGACATTTATTATTGAGAACTTAATATTTCGAAACTGCTGACACTATAATTATTTTCTACAAGTAGTAAGAGATGTTTCACATTTAGTTCCTATCTGTAGAATTTCTAAAGCACTCAAGTTTCTAGTTGATGACTGAATCTATTGATTTTTTACTATGTTTTCAACAATTTTATAGAGAATATTTCTATTAAGTTATTTTTTTGTAATCAAATTCCTATTGTTTCCAAAGTACTTTATATTCTTACTTATTGACTATAAAAATAAAAAAACTTGTTATAACAAATATATGTGTTTAATTAATAATAAAACTTTTTCCAATTACTCATTTTTTATTTTACCTCGAAAAATCGATATTTGGAGGGTGGGGTCTGATCCAACCCCACTTTAGCGTTTGTCAGGAAACTTCACCTTACCGTTAAAGGGTTAAATCGCTCCGAATCCACACGGCACAGAAGTATGAGACGAGCCTTTAACAGGAGTATAAACAGTACTAATCTCAATGACTTCCGTAGTGAAGGTTTTTCGTCTCTTTTCTGATTGAACAGGCAATTATAAAAGTCTGAATATTAGGAAGAGTTATGTATGGATACTGCACACGTAATCACCATGGCGACCGAGAATGATTCGCAATCGTGTATACGCTTTCCTTTTCCATTTTCAAGGAAATCTATCTCATATCTGTAAGAGTGTTTTTCTGGTCTACAGTTCCTCACCTCTAAAAAACTTGGTATCGCTTGTTGCCAAACCAGCCTTGTAGGGTAGCTGACTCTTCATTTCCAATACGAGTCGTTGAAGATTCCACTGAGTTGTCGCAGCAGTGTTGTCTTCATTAGCAATGTCTCACGCTATGGAGCACCTACAGATTAAGCAGTCCAACTGAAACGTCCCCTTAGAAAAATAATGCATGACTGTGCTTAAACTGACACACAATTTTTTTTTTTTTAGCGCAACGCAACCTGACTTTGAATAATCCCTACAAAAGAATGGCCCTGACTAACATTAACCTATACCTTTCATAAATCACTTACCTCACTCAAACTACTGCAATACAGCGAGCGCCAATACTGCCAGCTAAATAAAAGATTAAAACTACTGAAGGCACTAACTACTGATAGGCATAGTTATCAAATGAAAGATTTTGATAGAGAACAATGTATTTACCCTAATAGTGTTCAAAATTCATAATATATATATATATATATATATATATATATATATATATATCAGTTCATGATATCCAGTCTTAAAAATTTACTGTCTCTGTACAGATTATCCGCTATCAAAACTCCATCTCACTCCCCACATCCACCACTGCTGGCGGCTCACCTCCAACTGCGCAACGCTACGTGCTGTTAACATCCAGCTGCCCAACACTACAATAGCCAACAACAATGCAAACCAGCCACAGACTGCACACAGCACAGCCAGTGATTTTCATACAGAGAGCTACGTGGCGTTACCAATAAGAAAACCTAAACAGGCTACTTACACAACTTAGAAAAAATTTTTGCTTTTACATTTAAAGTGGGTTGTTGTTGTGCTGAATAACTTAAGAGAAAAGCAGTCTCAACCACCATTTGTGTCAAAAGTAAAACTCGAGTAAAATGCATTTTAGCGGCTTTTAATGTTAAGGGTCCTTGAAGAGGAATACTAAATGTTTTAGAAGCGTGTGGTACTGGCTAATTCCAGTCAGACGTACCGTAAAACGTGTGCTCCGTGTTTATTACTACAGATGTACAGCTGATTGTAGAGATCAGTTCAGATTTCTCGTTGTGGTACTATGTGCTATCGGTTTGTTTATAGATTCTCATTTTTGTTCTAAAGATAAAGGTGTGAAGTTATGCTTGTGTTTACATAACTGAATTTTTCACCTACGTTGTTTTGTTCACCAATTCTGCAGTACCTGACTCAGCATGCCGCACATACCTTCCCACTGAAAGAAATTAAGCTTTTCAATAAGGCATTGCCCACCTCTGGCACGTACCCAAGCAAGTACTCTGCTTGGCATTGACTGACTGGAATTGATGGCTGTCCTGAAGGACATCGTTCCAAATTCGGTCCAATTGGCTCGTTAGATCTTCAAAATACCACCCTGGAGGACCATGCCCACAATGCTCCAAAAGTTCAGTTGGGAAGAGATGTGGTGACCTTGGTGGTCAAGGTATGGTTTGGCAAGCACGAAGAACAGTAGAAATTACCGCTGTGAGCGGGCGGGAATTATGTTGAATTGTCAGCCCAGGATGGCTTACCATGAAGGGCAACAAAACAGGGCGTATAATATCGTCGACGTACCGCTGTGCTGTAGGGATATCACGGATGACAACCAAAGGGGTCCTGCAGGTTGGTGTTCCAACTCTCTTGGGGGCGTCTCAAGACACGTCTTCGGCCTGTAATCATATTGACTGTAACTGAATCGTCTTCAGTGATAAGTCTCACTTCGAAGTGAGGCTCAATGACCAGCGAAGATGTTTGTACTCAAAGATTGCAGGCTCTGGAGGGGCGAACGGAATCTGTAACTAGAGAACGTGTCTGATTCTCGGAGACTGAGGTGTTTCCCCTCACACAAACAAGGTCTTGAGAACCTGAGAAAGGAACTTAAGTGGCCGATAGTTGCGGAATCATGGCCTCACCTAGTAGAGAGTACTGGAAGAGCGAAAGACGAGCGACATGTTTGTGATAATTCTGTGACTAGTGGAGCGGCGTCAGCGTCGCAAAATAGGATCATAGTGAGGGAAACGTGTCATTCACTAGATCCGTGTTCCTCAACAGAAAAGTTTTCGATGATACTTCTTTTCACTAAGGAAATTTTTCACATCCACGACAGGCGGAGTCCTGCACATTAACACTTGCCTAAGGCAATTTAAGGATGATTTATTGAATTCCTGGCCAATCCCGAGAAAGTGACTAATCATGAGTAGTCATATAAATGGAGTGGTTATCACAAAAGTTTTGACAGTCACTGGGCACTGTATGGCGTTTGCAGAATTTGAAACAGAGTTCATTAAGTTGTTATGGTCATCTTCCGAACAAATTAGGTTACAAGGGAGTATCATAAAAGCTCCTCCACTAGCAGCTACACGATTCCGATCTTATCTGCAGTATCTTTAGAAGATTTAAAAACGGAATTACCATCTCGACCATCCGTGGCACGACGGTCTCGAGTTCAAACTTTTTGAACAAGGGATACCGAGTCCCACATGACACTGCTGCGGTCGTACCTGTCCGAACGAACCTTCCACGTGAGGGCTGACGACGGTACGTCCACAGACCGGCAGATACGTGCAGGGGTGCCGCAGGGGTCGGTTCTCGGCCCCTCGCTGTACTCCCTGTACACTGCAGACGCGCCGAAAGTGGCAGGAGTCGAACTGGCGATGTACGCTGATGATACAGACCTGTTCACCCGCAGCATGAAGCCCAAGTGCTGAGAAACCGCCTCCAACGCGGGTGCGACGCCTTGGGCTCATGGGCAACAAAGTGGCGGTTGAAATTCAACGCCACAAAGAGCCAGGCAGTCGTCTTCACTCGAAGACTTCTGCCGCCAGGGCTTACGCCGCTCGAAATCCTGGGAGAACCTATCCCATGGAGTGGGACGGCGAAATACCTAGGGGTTACCCTAGACCGCAGGCTCACCTGGAAGCATCACATCCGTGATGTGAAAGGGAGAGCAATAAGACGCCTCCGCGCCCTGTATCCGCTGCTAAACCCGCAGTCGTCATTGCCACCGCAACACGGCATCACGCTTTACCTAACATTGGTTCCCCCACTGTTAGAGTATGCGGCCGTGGTCTGGGGGAAAGCCGCAGATGCTCACATTGTGACTCTGCAACGGATACAGAACCGCGCCCTGAAAACTGCTATGCATCTTCCGAGGCGCTTCTCGACGCGCCAACTCCACGAGGACACCGGGATCCTGCCTCTCCGAGACAGGTTCCGCGCCATCGCCAGGAAGTTCTGCGAGAAGACGGGACGCTCCCGCAACCGGCTCATCCGTGGACTGGGCCAACAACCTCATCACAGGCCAACCACGCATTGGCCTGACCTGCTGAGGGATTAAGTTTTACTAATCCCTCAACAGAATGTGTCTTTCTCTTTTTCAGGTTACACCAGACAGTATCAATCGACAAGAGTGGTAATATATATTTCTCTCTCTTACAGGAACTGCAGAAATGACAAATTTTGTCTAAACTGCACCACCACGAGCCAAGGACAGGCTCGTCATTCCAGAGTCAGCGTCAGCGTCGACCATCCGTACTGCAATGGCGAGCTGATTCAACATTTCATTAACAGAGCGCCAAAAGAACACAAAAGGTCTTTCCTCTGTGTTGACAACAACTATCCCTGGGTGCATTTAAGCTAGTCTAATGGATCTAGGTGAGTATATACGGGAAGACAAGAGAATGAGATCTGCATCAGAGCGAAACCTGTACGGAAACAGACGACACGGTGAGTAGACTAGTGGAAATGTCAGGTGAAGCAGCAACAGCAGTTGGCCTCAAAATCAGAAGTAAAATTGTGGAAATCACACACCCAGGCATTATAGGAGATTCCGTGTTTGTGAGATATCATACAAGGACAGGGAAATCAGAGGACAGATGGCAGTGCAGTTGCCATCAATGAGGATTGTTGGTGGATTCTGACAACGTTATTGTATCTTTGTCTCAAAAGTACGAAGAAGATAAGGTAACAAAGTAAGGTATCGTACTTCTAAAATCTTTCTTCTTTTGTTGTATCACCTCATTTTCCCTTTTCCTAATGTCAAGTCCGTACGTTGCGTAACATAAGTTTCCTGGCGAGATACTGAATTTTCTTTTGGGGAAACCATTATTTTGTCCTTCAACGTCTAGTTCTGAAGGGCGTAGCAAATCGTAGCGCTTCACAAGAGGTGACCTTTTGTGTGTGGCATGAGGAAGATTAATGGGTCACAGGGCCAATGCAGATGTTATTGGAGTTTTTCGATGTGACAACCGCTGCGAAGGCTACCCCGTGGTATCTGTCGAGTTGTTTTTAAGATGTTCTGAGCGCCAGTTTATGTCAGGAAAGCAATGAGCGATCTCGACCTTGCATTTTGTTACATACTGTGTTCTCTATGCTACCAGTCATGGGTGCCTGGAATTCGAGTGTAGGAAAAGGGAGAGAAGGAAACGTAATAGGTGAATATGGATTGGGGCTAAGAAATGAAAGAGGAAGCCGCCTGATAGAATTTTGCACAGAGCACAACTTAATCATAGCTAACACTTGGTTTAAGAATCATGATAGAAGGTTGTATACGTGGAAGAACCCTGGAGATACTAAAAGGTATCAGATAGATTATATAATGGTAAGACAGAGATTTAGGAACCAGGTTTTAAATTGTAAGACATTTACAGGGGCAGATGTAGACTCTGACCACAATCTATTGGTTATGACCTGTAGATTAAAACTGAAGAAACTGCAAAAAGGTGGGAATTTAAGGAGATGGGACCTGGATAAACTGAAAGAACCAGAGGTTGTACAGAGTTTCAGGGAGAGCATAAGGGAACAATTGATAGGAATGGGGGAAAGAAATACAGTAGAAGAAGAATGGGTAGCTTTGAGGGATGAAGTAGTGAAGGCAGCAGAGGATCAAGTAGGTAAAAAGACGAGGGCTAGTAGAAATCCTTGGGTAACAGAAGAAATATTGAATTTAATTGATGAAAGGAGAAAATATAAAAATGCAGTTAATGAAGCAGGCAAAAAGGAATACAAACGTCTCAAAAATGAGATCGACAGGAAGTGCAAAATGGCTAAGCAGGGATGGCTAGAGGACAAATGTAAGGATGTAGAGGCTTATCTCACTAGGGGTAAGATAGCCTACAGGAAAATTAAAGAGACCTTTTGAGATAAGAGAACCACTTGTATGAACATCAAGAGCTCAGATGGAAACCCAGTTCTAAGCAAAGAAGGGAAAGCAGAAAGGTGGAAGGAGTATATAGAGGGTCTATACAAGGGCGATGTACTTGAGGACAATATTATGGAAATGGAAGAGGATGTAGATGAAGATGAAATGGGAGATACGATACTGCGTGAAGAGTTTGACAGAGCACTGAAAGACCTGAGTCGAAACAAGACCCCCGGAGTAGACAACATTCCATTGGAACTACTGACGGCCTTGGGAGAGCCAGTCCTGACAAAACGATACCATCTGGTGAGCAAGATGTATGAAACAGGTGAAATACCTTCAGACTTCACGAAAAATATAATAATTCCAACCCCAAAGAAAGCAGGTGTTGACAGATGTGAAAATTACCGAACAATGTTTAATAAGCCACAGCCGCAAAGTACTAACACGAATTCTTTACAGACGAATGGAAAAACTAGTAGAAGCCGACCTCGGGGAAGATCAGTTTGGATTCCGTAGAAATACTGGAACACGTGAGGCAATACTGACTTTACGACTTATCTTAGAAGAAAGATTAAGGAAAGGCAAACCTACGTTTCTAGCATTTGTAGACTTAGAGAAAGCTTTTGACAATGTTGACTGGAATACTCTCTTTCAAATTCTAAAGGTGGCAGGGGTAAAATACAGGGAGCGAAAGGCTATTTACAATTTGTACAGAAACCAGATGGCAGTTATAAGAGTCGAGGGACATGAAAGGGAAGCAGTGGTTGGGAAGGGAGTAAGACAGGGCTGTAGCCTCTCCCCGATGTTATTCAATCTGTATATTGAGCAAGCAGTAAAGGAAACAAAAGAAAAATTTGGAGTAGGTATTAAAATCCATGGAGAAGAAATAAAAACTTTGAGGTTCGCCGATGACATTGTAATTCTGTCAGAGACAGCAAAGGACTTGGAAGAGCAGTTGAACGGAATGGATGGTGTCTTGAAGGGAGGATATAAGATGAACATCAACAAAAGCAAAACGAGGATAATGGAATGTAGTCGAATTAAGTCGGGTGATGCTGAGGGTATTAGATTAGGAAATGAGACACTTAAAGTAGTAAAGGAGTTTTGCTATTTGGGGAGCAAAATAACTGATGATGGTCGAAGTAGAGAGGATATCAAATGTAGACTGGCAATGGCAAGGAAAGCGTTTCTGAAGAAGAGAAATTTGTTAATACCGAGTATAGATTTAAGTGTCAGGAAGTCATTTCTGAAAGTATTTGTATGGAGTGTAGCCATGTATGGAAGTGAAACATGGACGGTAAATAGTTTGGACAAGAAGAGAATAGAAGCTTTTGAAATGTGGTGCTACAGAAGAATGCTGAAGATTAGATGGGTAGATCACATAACTAATGAGGAAGTATTGAACAGGACTGGGGAGAAGAGAAGTTTGTGGCACAACTTGACCAGAAGAAGGGATCGGTTGGTAGGACATGTTCTGAGGCATCAAGGGATCGCAAATTTAGTATTGGAGGGCAGCGTGGAGGGTAAAAATCATAGGGGGAGACCAAGGGATGAATACACTAAGCAGATTCAGAAGGATGTAGGTTGCAGTAGGTACTGGGAGATGAAGAAGCTTGCACAGGATAGAGTAGCATGGAGAGCTGCATCAAACCAGTCTCAGGACTGAAGACCACAACAACTACATGCTACCAGCCGGAGAAAATGCAATACCCTCAAGGGACAGTCATTGTAAGAGTTTGTGACACGAAATTCCGACCAAATGAAACCAGTATGTCACAGTAAAGTGTTTCCAAACAGTAGCATCAGAACACAATGAACCCACTCTGGCGGCAACCCAGTCGTATTTTCTCGCAATGAAGTGATCGTAAATGCGTCGGACGACATTCTGTGATAGATTATCTCGTACATCTTCCGCCTTTTGTTGGAATTCGGCAATGATTTTTTCGGGCTCTAGAGAAAGACTACGCTCCTATTTCATCGTTTTAGGTGGCTAGAAATCTGGCAGTTTTTTTACGTTCCATAGAGCACGTTGCGTCGCAGCAGCCTTTCTGGACATGCCTTGTCCTGTCATAAAGCTCATCACCTTCTAGTCAAAGAAGTTTCAGTAGCATGGGTATACCAGCATGTGAAATGTACCAGCCACTTGTTATTTTATCCAACAAAACACCAAATGTTATCGCGTGTTATAACTGAAGGCCATCCACACTATGAAGTCAATAATGGGACCCGTGTGTCACGGGCGAATACGCTCCAGAATAGGTAGCTCGACGGGTCTGCGTCCGTCACTCGCGTACCGACAGAATCTACTCTCATCAGTGACAACAACAGAGCGCCATTGCACTCTCCAGTCGACTCTTTCATAACACCAGGGCAGCCATGCTTGGCGGTGTCAGTAGTAGCCTGGCAAAAGGAACAGTTCATATTAGCCCTGCAGCCGGCAGACGGTTCCCATTGGTTCCTGGTGGTACTGTTGGTGCAAAATTTGTCCGGATTTCGCCCCTGGATGATAATCAGCCACCAACCACTGTCAGCATGTTGCACTGATCTTGATGTACGCCTATCTGCGTAGTTGCCGAGCTCCTGATACTAGTGTGTGATCCAGAGACCACTAATAGAACGCTGTAATACACCTCCGACAGACTGTGTTCAATATGTGCAACAGCTCTCCAAAAGTCCACCTACAGGTTGACGTGACCATGTTCTAATGGCTGAAGTTGTTGTAGAAGAGTATGTCCCTGTCAGTGGGGCATGATTGAATCCTAGAATGAATCTTGCACTGCTCACCTCTACACCCAGCACAGTTACTGCCTGCAGAGTCAAAACAGAGGGCGTACAAGCAGGTATCTGAGTTAAATCTGCGACAAATAATCAATAATACTAGAAACCCTCAGTATAAACATATTATTGATTGGCGACTCCTTAGTGTTGTGTGCACAACGACCATATACGTGAAATTAGAAGGAAGGTCAGCGTTGACCGTAATTTTGATGGTGATTTAAAATCGATTTTGCTGTCAATAAACCATCAAAATTAACGGCCAACGGTGACCTTCCTTCTAATAAAAATATTATATTCAGGTGCAACTGAACACGGTCCTTGAGGGCGTTGCTTTTATTTTCTGGCAGTACACGTTTTCGTATGTTCATTGGCCTGTACAGCTATAAAGTGTTGTCAATTTGAACTTGATACGTAACACACACCTCACTTTGATCACCATAGGACAGACTTGTAGCAGAGTGCTACAATTGTTAAACTTAAAACTTCTGGGCAGCCATGTTTTAAAGGTTTTTGGAATAAGCCGGTCGGAGTGGCCTAGCGGTTCTAGGCGCTAGTCTGGAACCGCGTGACTGCTACGGTCGCAGGTTCGAATCCTGCCTCGGGCATGGATGTGTGTGATGTCCTTAGGTTAGCTAGGTTTAAGTAGTTCTAAGTTCTAGGTGACTGATGACCTCACAAGTTAAGTCCCATAGTGCTCAGAGCCATTTGAACCATTTTTATTTATTTTTTTTTTATTTTTATTTTTTTTTAATAAGGGAGATTTTTCAGTGAGGATTCTAAATTAACTTTTGGTGAAGTAGCCACGAATTAAGTTGCATTATTATGTGGAAGAATAATCAGAGCTAAAGTCATTCATTAAATTAGTTATGACTGCCATTCTCGTTTCAAAATAGCGACGGGGACATAATACACTGTGCTGAGGCTGTACATAGTGGTCAGACTTTGCTGGTTGAAGTTACTGTTTCAGCGGCTGCGAACAAGAAGTGGGTCAGCTGGTAGGTACAGGGAGCCTACCGTCCTATGCTGGGTCTGCCTGGCACAGGGGCTGGTACCTGCAGGGGAACGCAGGGAGTCTGCCATGCAACAGCCTTCTTGCCATACAGCCCAGCAACTTGCAGGTGACGACGGCAACCAAGGTCACCGAATCCACAGGCACTGGAGTGGCAGTCCATCTGTTAGGAGAGTCACTGTGCATGACAATTGAAACGTTTCCAGTGTAGACGCAGACACTGAACACATGCAAAGAAGATACATTTTAAACATACACAAAGTGTGCATAATTTCCTTATTTTTTCGTTTTCCGTCGTTTCGTAGTTGCTTCAAAATTCATGTAGGTGTTTTCTGTTTTTGGAACAAATTGAAAGGCTATTTGTTTTTTTCCACACGCATTTTGCTTCTTTTATGTATGAATCATCACCATTGGCCTCTAATACATGTGCGTATGTATATGTGACAATGCATTTTATATTAATTGCAATTATGTTGCGTTTCTCATGTTCATACCATTCTTTGTTTCTCAGGTTAGAAACCATTTCAGCATTGTGCGTATATACGTGGGTACATGCATTTGCGTTTCGTATGGCGCTGTTCTCTCTCTCTCTCTCTCTCTCTCTCTCTCTCTCTCTCTGGTGCCTTTGACGTCGTGTCTGCCTAGGTCATTGAGTTGTTACTGTAGCTTGCTATGCCTTAGATTGTGTTCTTATTTAACTGTGTGACAGAACTCGCGTATCATATCAGTGACACTGGCTCCCCTACTGCGTGATAATACAAAACGATCTGCGCTCTTTGGCACGTTTTCCATGTCCCTCGTCAATCCTGTCAGGTAAGAAGTCCATACTGCACAGCAATACTTTAGCAGCGGACAGACAAGCGTAGTGTTGCAATTCTCCTTGGTAGACTTGTTGCATATTCTGAGTGTCCTTCCAATAAAATGTAATCCGTGCTTCGCCTTCCACACAGCCTTGTCTACTAGACCAATAGAAGCCAAGGGGTATAAGTGACAAACTTTTAATTATGGAGGTAAGTGCAGATTTCCGTAGTTAAAGCAGACTTAAATCTGTATGGCCAATAGATACGAGTAACAATCAGTCTGGCGCTGACATCTAGTGGCTGAAAAGAAAACTGCTAAGACAATTTTATACTTTCTTTGAAAGTCAAATCTTGTAATTGCACTTTTATCCCTTGGCTGCCAAGTGACTGCAAACAAAAAACAGCCCTTTGTCTTCCTAGCTGAGTCTTCAACAGAAGCTATTTAATTTAAAACTATTGTATTGATTCTTTGTGATTTATTATTTTACTTCCTACACAATTCGTTAATTTTAGGGACATTTTAAACTATAAAACACAAGTCCAAATCTGTGGAACACGGCAAGGGTTTTATCATGTTTACTAAATTTCTTATGAAGGAATTTACAAATTTATTATTGAATAAGTAAGGCACATATATTAAAATCAATCGCTCGCTATATTATAAATGATTGCATTTGTAATACAGTGTACCCTCTGTACTGTACATATTCATGGTATGGGGCCAGAAAGTTTTTAAGAATAAAAGATGCATAATGCTTGTTACTTCGTTTGCAGACACTGATGAAGGTAAAACTTTTGAACCTGATGTAGAATCTGCTGAAGCTATTGGAAATGGATAGCCACATCAAGAGGGAAGAGATTAAGAAGACGAGAGAATTGGAAAAGAAATAAATCTTCCAGACTTATAAATGAAGGAAAACAGCATACAGATCTGGAGGAGAAAGTTCATGAACTCAAGAGGATAAGGTCATATGTTCCCAACTGTAAATTTAAGTGTAGCGAAAATATTAATGAAGATGAAACACTAAAAATTTTTGATGAATATTGAAATCTAAAAAACTTGAATCTAGAAACATCACTCAGTTTCAGCACAAGAACCAATGTGGCAAAAAGAGGTGCTATGAAATACGAAGAAAGCAACCTGTACTTAAAAATCTGAAAAGATTCAGAGTTCGTAAATAGTTTTTCTTGTTGATGTTTGGTGTAAGTAACAAACGTGTTACCAAGGGCTTGTCTAAGAAATCTTCCACTGAAGTTCCCACGAAAGATTGAAGAGGACATAAAAAAAAAAACAGGAAAGAAGATTCCTGAAAAGCATGTTCGGATTGGTAAGAAACTAATAAACTCATTTTCAAAAGATAGGAATCCTTATGATAAAAAGAAGTATCCTAGCATTAAGTATTCGATCCTATCTTAAATATAACCAAAATCTACCAACTCTGTAAAGAGTTTTTTGCAGAAAATAATGTATCACCTCTTTAAGAGTTACTATAGATTGGTGTTCAATGCGGCCTTCAGTCTGGGTTTCCATTCACCTTGTACTGATAGTTGTGTGATGTGTGGCAGGTTGAAACACTGTTCAGACACTGACTCTCGAAAAAGGAATTACATTTGCTTAAGGAACGAGCAGCTGGAGAAGCAAAAGGCTGGGCAAAACAATGTTCAAAATATGACAGTTCGCAAATAGCAACAGGTTTTGATTTACAGAAGAAATACCATACACATGTGCGCTCTTGCAGCAGAGCATATTATGTGAGACAGCTGTGGACCTACAATTTTTGTATACATGATTTAGCCTCTGGATTGCAACAATGTACATTTGGCACGACAGTCAGGCTGCTCAGGGTGCCAAGAAATTGCCTCTTACACTATGTGATTAGATTGCCCACATGAGTCAAATACATCAGCTTTTAGGGACAGTGTTCGGTTAAAATACGTAGAGGCAAATACACTGAAACTGCAAATCACAAATTCATGATTTCTGGTCATTCCTATACGGAATGTGATAAAGATTTTGGAATTAATGAGTAGGTTGCAAGGAAATATCCTTCCGTTTTTGTATCTGATGAGTTGGCGCTTCTCATTTCCAAGGCCAGCAGAAGATATAAAATAGTGTGATGAAATAATTGTGTCATCTGGACTATGTGACTCAATATTGTCTCCAAGACTCAGTGAAAGGCTTGAACGAAATGGTGTGGTTGCAATTCAAAAGAAGTCACCCTCCTCCTTTTACGAAGAATCTCTCAATGAAGAGCTGGAAGATTTTCAGAAATAGATAGTGAAAAACCGAGGTTAACCCGAAAGAATTGTCTGACTTATAATTAATTTTAAACATTGAGTGTGTCAGCACAAAAAAAAACACCCTCTCTTTTTCAGTATATTCGCTTTAATACCTGCCATGCGTAAAGCAAGTCAACAATCAGCTTGAGTTTATCAATCTAACGATAAAGATATTATTTAGAAGTGATCACTAAATTAGCTGCACGTCTGACCACATGTTTCGCATTACATGTAATAAATAGGTAAGTCGAATAATCCACATGTCTCTGATTTTTCCATATTTTTGTTTACATTGAGTTCTCGGAATTTCTTACTTCATAGCGCTTTCTGAAGCTTCGGTGCAGTAGCAGTTGCATAATATAAGTGAAGAGGAAAATGGGAATGACGACGATATTTTTGACGACTCTGATGCTAGTTCTCATTATGTGGTAGATGGTGGTCATCATGAAATAGTGTGTGATACTAGCGAAGAAAATGCTTCATTGGCAGAAGAGCGAGTTGTGACTTGCACCACAGCTAATTATTCACAGCGAACAGTTTTTTTATCGCAAAGATAATCTCAAGTAGTTACGTTCAACGTCTATCACAGGAAGAAAAATACCTCAACACAACATTCTGAAAGGAGTAATGCTTCGATTAAATGAAAAAATTGGCGCAAACGCCTACCAAATCTCGAATATAGGAGGATAATTTGATGACATGGTAGAGGTATACGAACTGATAGACCGCAAAAGAGGGAGGGAGAGAGAGAGAGAAAAGGAAAAGTTCATGTAAGCAGCGATACAAGTGCACCAAATATGGTTAGCTAATTTGCCTGAAATGTGGTACGAAGATGTGTGTCGAGTGTACAAAAGTTCTGTGAATTAATACTTTCAGTTCTTTTAATTATTGCCTTCTTTTATATTTTCTGCAGTCTTTTTAATTTGTACTCACTAGTATCGTGACTGGTGTAACAATATCCACAGAAATTTTAGGACTCATACTACGTGACCACACATACTGTCCGCCCCGATGCCTGAATGATCAGTGAGACGGACTGCCATCCTAAGGGGCCCGGGTTCGACTCCCGGGAATTTTCTTCACTCAGGAACTGGGTGTTGTGTTGTCTTCATCCCCATCCGGCTCGCATGTTGCCCAATATGGCGTCGAGTGTAATAAGACCTGCACCAAGGCGGCCGGACCTGCCCCGTAAGGGGCCTCCCGACCAATGACGCCAAACGCTCGTTTCCATTTACCACACATACGATTTTTTTTGTTCATGGTATGTATCATAATCAAGAAGTCTGTAGAAGCGCTGATTATTATTTCATCTGCTTATAATATGAGCTAGTCCGGAATTACGTAATAAAAAATATTAAGAGGTCTATAAGAGCACATGTTTCTAGTTACACATATTTAAGAGATGTTTCGGGTTAAGGGTTAAAATATCTGAAGTACAGAGGCTTATAGACACTACTTCCCTTTGTGAAACCACTGCGTGATGAATTTTACCAGAAACTTCCACGCTATGAAGCTGCAAGAACACTGAAACCGGTTAAACAAAATCATGGAGTTGATAGTTACTCAGAAAATGAACACGGCAGGATTTGGGAAACACTCTCAGTCGACTTATCATGTTTAACTGAAGTATTAAATTGTTGCCTGCCATTAAAGTGTTCATATTAACGACACTGTGATCAGTTACTTCTATTATTTAAAAAAAGAGCCACTAGTTCAGAAGTGATTGCTCCGGATAAGGAAGGCAATAAAATCTGGAAAAAAGTGCAAATAATTATTTTTTCGGTAAGTTGTTTATGAAATTTTTTGGAGCGTTTCAACTTTGATCATCTTATGCCCAAAACTAGCATTTTGTTAGTTATACCCCTTGGCTTCTAAGGTTTGCAATGCAATTTAAGAAGTTCTTCAGATCAGTTACAAACTGACTTGATATTCCGTATTTTGCTCATGTACCTGTCACTATCCATTTCTTTGAGCTCTGTTAACGTTTGTTGCTATCGAGTCAAACACTAATTATAAATCTAGTTTAACACCACCACCATCTTCTTCTTTATTCAGAGTAGTATGGACAGATCAAATCGCGCGGGATTAGCCGAGCGGTCTTAGGCGCTGCAGTCATGGACTGTGCGGCTGATCGCGGTGGAGATTCGAGTCCTCCCTCGGGCATAAGTGTGTGTGTTTGTCCTTAGGATAATTTAGGTTAAGTAGTGTGTAAGCTTAGGGACTGATGACCTTAGCAGTTAAGTCCCATAAGATTTCACACACATTTGAACATTTTGATAGATCAAATGAAGTTATACTTAATAAGGTACTGGCAAACTCAGGCTGTATGATGCAAACCAGTGGTAGGTTCACGGAGATAATTAAGAAATTCACGTAGATTACGTGTACAACGCGGTATTCCAACAAAATGGACGGTAACCTCGAATAGATTGGGATGTGGAGCGGAGGGATGTTCGTCAGACAGTTGTCGAACTATTCTTGTCTGTTCAGATTTCTTGACAGTCTCATAATAGTGGTGCTAATTGCCTTTGAGGCTGCATATGGTGAGTTGATGTTAGTTGAGGCCTTTAAGGCTACAAATATGCCATTGTCGTGTAATAGGCGTAAGGGAAGCTGGATGTTCCTTCTGCGACATTGTAGAAAGAGTTGGCAAGAATGTCGAGAGTGTACGCGACTGCTAGTAGCGGTGGTCACTAGAATGTACGTCGCAAGAAGATCGGATTCCAGACAGCCATGTGGTACTACCGAGAGTAGTAAAGGTTTGGTGTATGTCTCTGGTGCATCGTACTGCATCTTCAGCGGCACTTTGCGCAGCAGTTGGCACCATAGTGACACAAAGCACTGTTACAAATCTGTTACTCTAATAACAGCTCCGAAAGCCTGCAGCGTGCATTCCACTGACCTCAAACCACAGCCATTTATGGCTCAATTGAGAGCTCATTGGAGGGCAGGGTGGAGCCTTGCTGTGTTTTCTGATGAAAGCTGATTTTGCCTCGGCACCAGCGATTTCCACGTGTTGATTATGAGGAGTCCAGTTGAGGGCCCACAACCAACCTGACTCTTCTGTGTGCATACACATGGAGATATGGTCTGGGCTGCGATTTCGTATGGCCGGTGGAACACTCTCGTGGTTATCCCAAGCGCCTCGACTGCAAAATTGTACGTCGGTCTGGTGATGCGCCTTGTTCTGCTGCCATTCATGAACAGTATTCCAAGGGTTTAAGGGTATGACAAGGTTCCAGTTCTACAACCCAACAGTTTAATCTATTCATCAAAGATGAATGAAGAGGCACTGCGAAATTACAGGCAGTTATTCCAGCAGAACACACATTTTAACGTCAGTCACCTTATATGGTACAGTCACAGGGTTTTCAGATGCTTCATAACCAATTTTTGCCCAGTACTTCACCTGCTAACATACTGTTGTTCCGATGCAGGTGAAAATGTGTCTCAACCTTGACTCTGCCTCTCACAGACATGAACTTGGAGAATCTGCCACATAGGTATGTATTGAATGTACCACGCGCAGTTCGTTATTAAACATAAGACAATCTCCCCTCTAATTTTTTTCATGAGACTCAACCTAATAATAATAATTTGTAACCACCATAGCAGTTCACAAAACTGTTCTGTAATGTACGTACGAACATTTAAATTATTCTTATTGCTAAGGAACACGTCATTTATGATGTGATTTAAGCTGTCAATTTCAGTGACAAAATTAACAAAGTTCTTTGACAATAATTGCAAATCAAAGTTTTTGACAACTGGACTCATCTTCCTACTAAAACGTTGTGCTCTTAAAGCAGATTAGAGCACGCATGAACAGATGAACTGTACAAGGTGTCTGTGGGAGGAAGGAAGGTAGAGAACTCTCACACTTTGGCAATTTCCATTGCACAATAGGTGTAGAAGCCTAAGACCGCATCTAGAGAGGGACTTCAAGTTGTTGCTGTGCTGCGAAGATTTAGCACGTTTTACATGAGATAAAACTTAACAGATCAAATGATGCAGGCTTAACATTTTCTGTTATTGTCACTATGGTAGATAGAAAAATAGCAGTCCCTGCATTTTCAGCTGTTGTTGGACATAGCAGTTCATTATTACAAGAGACGAAACGTGTGTGGAATATGATTGCTCAAAATTTAGCGAGTATACAGGTGAACCATGCAAGATCTCTGTTGGATTGAGGGAGGGAGACTCACGAGAGCCATCTTATTCCACGCCACACAGGATACTGCCTTTGGATATGGTGCATTCTAATCTGTTAATATAGCACTGCTCTGTTCAGAATCCTACCTTACAGAAGAACGTGAATGGCCTGCGACGTGAAGTTGTTGCTTATGTGGGACCATGTGTCGTTATGTGGTGAGCTATGAATGATACTGGCGCTGAGTTAAATGTAATCAGCCAGCCTGGGGAGATGCCTCCAGTGTGTGAACAGCAGTGCCGGGTAGAGAATTTCGAGTCACGGTGTGTGAAAGAATTGTTGGTCATAGTAGGGCTGGGAAAGCAAACATCTTTTGTCTCAGGTGAGTGATGTCACTGGAAAACCCAGTACCGATCTTGGATTTTACACTTACCATAAGAACCTACTTCTATCAATAGGAAAAAGCAGATTCTTGGATTTCTTGCAAATTTACACTTATTGCAACAGCCCTGCTTCCACAGTGATGTCATAGGAGTGGGGGATAGAAAACGACTGTCACAACTGGGTTATTTTAAATTTCCTGCTATTTTATACAGGGCATTTTGGCCTATTAGAAGAAATCTCACAACAGTGCATGATGTCATAGGGGAGGGGGAATCAGATGATGCCGTCAGTGGTGTAATAGAGGAAATGGGTGGTGGATTGCTTTCTTCCAGAGCACTCCTAGCCTACCTACTACTTTCTTCCATCAAGTCGATAGTTGCCATTCAACAGCCAAAGCATTGTGTTTAGTGTTCAGGTTAATGTGGAGCAGTTGTAGCAAGTTTCACCTTGCGATGTATCAGTTTCGTCTACTGTGAACCAATGTGAGGAAGAGAGGAGGAGGCTGAAGAGAATGATAATGACAGGTGTGGCTCTGCTAGTTGCCAGGGTCAGTGAGCTCTTTGTATCGCACTTATGACTCCAGTGTATCGATAGCAGAGGATACCTACTGTCAATGTAGAATGTGCTTTCCTTTCGTCACTAACTTTTCATTTGACCATGCGTATGATACAATTTTCAATCTGACACAATACCGTAACTACATCAAAATCTGATGGCCGAAGGATGGTTGCGATCTGTAGGAAAACTCTGTTTTTATGACATCCAGTGTTTGGTGCATTATGTGTTATGACTCAAATATCCCAACCAGCATGTCCATTTGTGTTTCGTCAAATTTCCAGAACCATTTTTTAACTACTCAGTCACTCATTATTTGCAACCATTATTTGCTGTTGAATTTCTCCTGTTTATGACCTTATGCGTGAATAAAAAACATCTCGAAGTTCACATTAGGCTTTCCAAGCAATTGAGAAAAGGTATACGCCATTTCAATTTTCTAGAGTGGTCGTTTCACAAATGCACAGTTTGCTGTAGAATTATGAAACTCATTTTATGGTAGCCTATTATGAGCTTCTTGTGTAATAAAAATTTCTGCAGGAGTAACTAGGATTCCAAAGACAGAGATCCTCTGAAAATAAATGGTCCAAATGGCTCTGAGCACTATGGGACTTAACATCTGTGGTCATCAGTTCCCTAGAATTTAGAACTACTTAAACCTAACTAACCTAAGGGCATCACACACATCCATGCCCGAGACAGGATTCGAACCTGCGACCGCAGCGGTCACGCGGTTCCAGACTGAAGCGCCTAGAACCGCACAGCCACACCGGCCGGCTGTGAAAATAAGATAACTGTGTTCGTCCATAAGGTCAAGAGGGATGCAAGTAACAGTGCCATGTTACCTGGCTTTGCGAAGGCAAGTAATACGATTCCATCCTGTTGCTTAGACAACAAAATACGAGCTCCCGAGTACTCGCCAGCTTCATGACTGCGTTAATAAATATCCAGTAGATACAATGTGGTACTTCTTTTTAACGGGAAAAATTCGTCAGATGTAATCGCAAGTTATTGTAAAAGGGTGCACTGAAGGGTAGGAGTGATTCTCTGCTGGAGGTTGGCGATGGAGCAGGCGAAGAAGGAAGGAAATCTGTTGATAGAACACTGCATTGATGAATACAAACGGACAGGGTTCAGCACATCTGAAACAGACAGACTGCATACGACGAGAAGTGATCCTTAAACCCCCAGCATTCGGGTACAGGCATATCGATTCAGGTATCTCCTTTGGACAGTACCAATGGCCCAACTACCACAGTACCCTAGCGAAAGGCGGCTGATGGCTGTGGGGTGGTGAGGCAACATCCCTGTGCCTGGGCTGGACACTCTGACCATCCACTCTTCCACCATCACGGACGACCCAGCTGTGACGACTTGCTGACAGCCTGGTCATGGCATTTTAAATTCTGTTTCCACCTGTTGACAGCTGCGGAAGGCCTCCCTGTATCGAGGCCATTTAGAAACATTTGAAACAGGGTAAATGTACTATCAAGTCGTAATCGGTATGTCAGTCGCTCACGAGTTAGGAATCGGCGTGATGTGCCTCACATGCAAGTGTTGGTTGCGAAAGCCATGACTGCTAATCCTGCTGAGCTGGCAGGGCTTTGGCTGGTAACTGCGACCTTCTTTTGGCTGCCGGTCTGCTGTCATGGCTGCTGGTGTTTTGGCTGTTACATTATGGAGTTCTCTGAGGACTGAAACTGTTCATTTTATAAATAAATAATGTGGCGAATTAGTTACAATTTCCAGGATGCTTATCGTGGGAGATTTGTTATACGGGTAACCTAGACCCCACCAACAAATTGTTCAGGGATATAATCTGAATTTTTTGGTAAAGTGATGCAGGGTTTCTGAGGCCCCTGATAGAGTAATAATGGAACTGTTACCATATTTAACTTTATTCTGACAAAATAATTTCACAACAGTATAAAAGAAATGTAATATTTAATCATCAATAATTACAACACCAAGTAGCAACCGACACGTGAAAGAAAAGTACAGCAATGTGGTTGTTGTTGCTCCGAGAACAGCTGGGCATATCGTTGTACTGTCTGAACTGGCATATTTGTTTGCCTCTGGCAAGAGAGTTTGGCGGCTTTTCGTGGCAATAAGCCATCAGTTGGCAGGCTGTCTGCGCAGATATTGACATGAGAAGGAGTTAATGTATTTGGTGGTTGAACACCAAAGGAGCTAGGATCGTGCTTCACAGCTGGCGTGACGAGAGCCGGGACTGGGACTCCACTAACAGTTGATGTGAGGTGCTGTAGCAGAGTGTGGACAGGAGGGCACTTGGTGTCCTTCCGAAGTCAATCATTCCTGAGCATACTCAAGCAAGGGCTCCCATATTACAAGAGGAGCATTAAGAGTGCCCTTTGGTGACTGGCAGTGGAATACTGCTCGGATGAGTTGATTCAAACAGTGACTAGTGCACAGCAAAGGACACAACCCGTGTGTACTGAGTGTAACAATTTACAAGACATATTCCACACAGAAGGACTCTGTACAAACTGTGATGTTGAGGTTACTGTGTTTGCTTCCTTTGGGGGGGGGGGGGACGTTTGTTTCCCTGAAATAAGAGCTATTCTCATCTCGTCTGTTAGTATTAGACTGTGACTGTAACCAGAATTGCATATGCTATTATATGGAGAGTAGTTTGCTACTTTGTGTAGGTAGTATTTAAGTTGGTGGGTAGAAGTGTTGATAATAGTAGGTAGCTGTTGAAGGAAATGGTTAGTAGTTTTGGTATTTATTTATTTATTTAGAATGTAAATGTATGAGAACCCAGTTGAACCTGAGAGTATCTTTCCTGCTTTATTGATTATATTAAGTGCTTCTGTTGGCAAGCTATTTTCATTTTATTAATGTTGTTGTTTTTTGGGAAAGAGGCAGAATACTGTGAACTGTTTGTATTCTTGCTGTTGCCCCCTACCTAAGTGTTACTGCGGTGGTGTTAATATCAAATGGTTTTATTACTGTGCTGAAGAAATCTTAATTCACTTATTATGTTGTTGCAAGGCCCATGCTTCAGGCCCTGTAACTGGGCTACGCATTTAAATGCCGTTTGTCAAATAGCTTTTTCATTATCTGTTAAGGTAGATTTTTTTGGGATAATATAAATTATTAGTCAAAGTAACTCCACATCTATGTAATCCCCAGTCTGAACTCCAATTTACCCAAATCCTGCACTACGATTTCTAGCAGAGTATGGTTCGTCATTGTGGTGGTATAATGCCATATGCCCATAGTATCAGATTGCGAACTAGAGATTGAGTCTTGCTTTCCCATGTGCTGTTGTACACATGGCCACTAGGAACATGCTGGTCGTAGCATGGCTGGGCGAGGAGGAGGTATCTTATGTAGTAGTTATTTGTGGACACATCCCTGCGAGCACCGTACTGACGCGGTCTCAGGAGCTTCGGCAGGTCGGTAGCGAGCTGGTGTAGTTTACGGCGGGAGAGCGAACGGATGTGAGTGCTAAATTAATCTGTATTCTGCTGCCGGCCGGAGTGGCCGAGCGGTTCTGGGCGCTACAGTCTGGAACCGCGCGACCGCTACGGTCGCAGATTCGAATCCTGCCTCGGGCATGGATGTGTGTGATGTCCTTAGGTTAGTTAGGTTTAAGTAGTTGTGAGTCCTAGGGGACTGATGACCTCAGATGTTAAGTCCCATAGTGCTCAGAGCCATTTGAACCATTTTTTTTATTTTATTTATTTATTTTTTTTATATTCTGCTAGCCATCTCAGAGTTCGAGTTAATATTGCAACATCCCAGGACCAGTCGCTAACAAGGACTACAGATTATGCGAGTATAAGTAATGATTTGCTGTTAGTAGTTGATGGGGAAATGAGGCTTGTGTTGAAAGAGTTACAGGTGAAAATGGCAAGGGTAGAAGGTATAATTAGCGATTTGTCACGAGCATGTTCCACGTAGGGTATCCTCATAAATTTAAACTTAGTAGAGACTAATTTAAAAACGCTTGTAAGACATAGCTATCAGAACAGGTGGGTAGAATGTGGCAAATGCAATTTGCCAGGGTACTTCATTCGTTATCAGGAATGTTGAATATCAAGGAATTTTCGGTAGATTCAGTATGTGCTACAGGCAAGTTTTTATTTCATATGGTATTATTCATGGAACAGAAGCAGGTGTCTGCATTGATATATGTGGAATTCTTGCAGATAATGTATCATCACGCTAGAGGCAGCTTGGGACGTGGGATAGTGACAACCACAGAGGAAGGGGATAGTTGAATGGGATACCGTAGCGGATTTCCACTGATATTTTTGTAAAAGGGCACTTCCTGTGAGGGCAATACGAGAATTCATTGATCTACATTATGGACAAGAACAATAAATAAATGAGGCATCCAGAGGGTATGCTAACTAGGTTTACACAGCCGCATACGCATTTTTTTCTTCTGGACACCGAGAGCAAGGTGGTGGCTAATGTCATAGGAAGCATAAAACCAGGTGATCATGTGTGGCTGTTTTCGATCAGCCCCCGTGCACCTTCAACAATTCAGAACAACTAGCCTAGCATACTGAAAGGTTTAGATATGTGGGCTTAGAAGGGGATTGTGAACAAGGTAGTGAGAACGAGGTTCAGAATATAATAGGTGCTTTCGCTGTGGAAGGACATATCCAGAGAAATTGCCCACAGCAGAAGAAGGTATTGGATACTAGGAGTTGATAGTGTCCTAAGAGGGCAACTACGTGTCAGTTCGACTACTGTCCCTCGAGGACTTTAAGCTAGTTTTGTGTATCAGCGATGTAGGATACAGCTTTTTTTCCCTGTGAAATTAATAATGAACCGATATGTGGTATCCTTGAGTCTGGTAGATTACTGACAGTCGTGACAAGTAGTGTCAAACCGACCAGACAGTTTGTGGGTAGCTGGTGTTGGATACTGATGACATCTTGTACTTGGCAGCCAATTCTAGAGCATCGTGGGTGTTGGCACCGCTGAAACACAGAAGCCACATCGCTAGTCAGACTGCTGAACTTCGACTTTTAAATCTGAAATCATACACGTAAGGAGGAACAGAAAGTATTATTGTGGACAGGCTGGGTTGCATGTTTAAAGAGGGTTAAGAAGAAAATGGAGTGAATGGACCAGATCAGGATAGTGAGCACCAGGGAGTGAATGGTGTTTTGAGAAATTTCCTAGCAATGTTGAAGGGTATTGCCATGTATCAGGGAGAGGATGTGTTCTTAGGGGCAATTAAACAGAGAAGAGAGTGAGCGAAAGTTATTAGGCCATGGTCAACCCGAGAAAGTTGTATCCATGTTATTCGCCATTCGCCTATTCTCACCAGTATCGAACAGCGGGGGGGGGGGGGGGGGGGGTGTTATAAAACGTGTCCACTAGGGATTGGTGTGAAAGGGAAAGGTTGTCGACGGTGTGAGCATGGGAAACATGTTCCACTAGTCAACCCTAGAAGATACTGAGCACGTGTTGCTAGCTTCTAAACGAGCAGAAACTACATGTAGACATTGTACATCGATTTCGTGGGTCCGTTTCCCAGATCAAGGGCAGCAGGCACGTGGACATTGGATGAAGAGTATTTTCGTTACGTTTGGTCGTTGCAGTGTTAGTTTCTGATAATGCCGGAGCATTTACCTCCAGAGTCTTCAAGTAGTCTCTACTGGACTGGGAATCAGGTATTCTATAGCGGCGGGTACCTCCTGAACCCTTCGTTTGTGGAAAGACTGAACCGAAATTTGAGGGCGATCTTGATTTCTTATCATCATTTTGACCACACACGTCCGAACAACACTCTGGTTAATGTTTGCCTTTAACACAGCCAGGCATGAGATGCATAATGACCGTCGGCGGCACTCATTTTATTATTATTTAGAATTAACTCCCCATTGTCTAAGTTGTGGTAGACTGAGATTTAGTCGCCGAATAAGTTATTCCCGCCAATGACCTTGCCGCAGTGGTAACACCAGTTCCCGTCAGATCACCGAAGTTAAGCGCTGTCGGGCTAGCACTAGGATGGGTGACCATCCGGTGTGCCTAGCGCTGTTGGCAAGCGGGGTGCACTCAGCCCTTGTGAGGCAAATTGAGGAGCTCCGGTCTCAGGAACTGACGTACGGCTGGGAGAGCGGCGTGAGGACCACATGCTTCTCCATATCCGCATCTAGTGACGCCTATGGGCTAAGGATGACACGGCAGCCGGTCGGTACCGTTGGGCTTTCATGGCCTGTTCGGGAGGATCTTTTTTAAGTTATCCCTGAAGGAGATCGGAGAAATATTGTGTAGGGCGTGAAGAAATATCTTGGTGGGCCATGAGCAAGGGGCTAAGGATTACCATCGCAGGTGACGGTCTAATACGTTTAGAGTTGGAGGGGGGGCGGGGGGGGTGGGTTCTGCGTGTACATGAGGAGATTGCAGTTGATGGGGAAGCTCCTGCCACGCATTACGGGACGTTTTATAATTATTCAGTTTGTCATTTCAGTCTCTGTTTTAATTAAGGGCATTTCTATGGCAGGGAATGTAGGGCTCAAATCTCACAAGTGAAATCGGCATATACTCAATGGGTTATGTTGTAATATGTGCAGCCTTGTGATATTACCGCAACTTGTTTATGTTGTTTATCCTGTTTCTGTATATGGGTGCTCCCTTCATCCAACTGGTGTACAAGCAGGTAAGAGTATAGGAGGACAAGTGGCATGTTTGTTTTGCTTATAGTCAGAGAGAAGTTTTGGCAGATGTTCGAGGTGGTGCGCCACCAGAGGGTGGTCTGTCTGCACGGGATCAATACGAGCACCACGGGGGCCAAGGTGTGAGGACGGAGGAATGAAGGAGGTCAGTCAGTGGACAACCAAGGAAGACGGAGTCCACTGAGGATTTGCTGTGCCGATGATGAGCGACGTGGGCCGTGGCTGTAGAGTGTGAAGATAGACAGGAGAGTGGTTAATGTCTTTCCTGGGCCATATACGTGGACAGGGGCTTCGGTATTACGAGAGGAGCACTAATGGTATGCTATAGTGGTGTGCTTAGTGGAATGTTGATTCATATACTGTTCATATGCTATTTAGTGTACAGTGAAGGGCACAAGCGAGGGGCGCTGAGTTTCAGGCATTTACTACAAAGAAGGGTAGTGTGCACACGTGCTGTCGAAGTTTCTATGCTTACTTACAAATTGGGTAAACTTTTCTTTCGAAACCAGAGTTTTGTTAATCGCATCTGTCATTGTTATCATTGTTATTATTGTTGTATATGCTGTTGTACAGAGAGTAGTATTGTAATTTTGGGGAGGTAGTATTTTAGTTGGTTGGTAGTAGTGCTGCTAACAGTAAGTAGCTGGTGAAGATAACTGTTAGTATATCTAGTAATTAATCTAAATGTAAATGTATGATACCTTAATTAAATTTGATAGCTGATTTTCTGACTTATTGTTTGTGTTAGGGGGTTCTGTTTCCAAGCTGTTTTCGTTTTATGATTATTATATATTGTGACCTGTTTATGTTCTTTTTCTTACCCACTAATTTAGTATTACTGGATTGCAGTTAATTTCAATTTTTTTTCTTATTATCTGAAAAAATTGTTTGTCACAGTAAGCCCACGCCTGCACAGCCACCGATCTGAATCCCACTCCCCGTTCCCCTCAAAACCTACATTGCAGTGGCATTCTGTCGTTCTTCCACTGAAATCAATCAACCCATACACGACGTGCATTTTAGCCAACTCCAAATCAGTAACCCTATCCATACTGTTGTGTGTCACCGTTAATATGTAACTGACGGGAACATAAAACGAGACGGAACCGAGCTATGCTGAAAGCAAGTAGAGAGCGAAGAATAAAGTGGGAGTCACAGTTGTCAACAGAAAATACCACTAGTGAACTAACTTGGTTCCTTTCATAGTTACTCTCCCATATTATAGAATATGAAGTTTAAAAGATATACCACATTAAAGACCCCTTCAGTCTTGCAGATTGTGTGTGTGTGTGTGTGTGTGTGTGTGTGTGAGAGAGAGAGAGAGAGAGAGAGAGAGAGAAGGGGGGGGGGGGAGAGGAAATAAAATAGGGACGGCCGGAGGGTCCACTGTGCCTTGCACAAAGCGAATAAGAACACGAAACCATCACCGCCGTCGTCGAAGATACGTCTCCTGTAAGTTACACCAGTAATGTCAACCAAGTGAGTTGTGTATATTCTGTATTGTTATATAGAAAAAACCGTTACATATTTTGATAAACAATACAGACAATTTTTGGCTTGTTTAAAGATTGACTATTCATCTGCTGTTAGAGATCGAGCTTCCATCTGTGTGAAATCTTGCCTAAAGACATTATCACTCCTGAGACTTGTAGTAGTACAGCAAACCCTTCACCTATTGAATGCAGTTCTTTTCCCTCTAATCTGTCTTGGAGACTATAACAGTGTCGAACGTGAAAATAAGTTGTGGAAATTAATTTTAGGATCCACTGTGTCCTACACTAAAGTGGGTGCAAGGAAAAAATTACAGTCACGTACAGATTCAGGTGGAAGAGGATGACTGGCTTTAAGGTGTTCTTCCAGGCTGGCTGTTGCGTTATTTATTGGGCAGTGATTGGAAGATCTAAATACGTCCCTTTGGGCGTAGAAGCTCTTTGACTGCCCTATTTGAGGCATTAAGATGGAATCACAGTCGTATCTTAAACTGCAAGTTACAGCAGTGGTGTCAATAAAGCGAGCTGTGTGTGTTTTCTTCTGTTATAGAACAAATCTTCTACTATTTATACAATTAATATTGACAATTTGGTCATGGAAATGTCAATGTGGCACTTAATTTGATGGTCCGTTATGCATTACACCAAGTGCATACTAAGATCGAAGTACATTTTACATGCAAGAGGGGATACAATATAGAGGTGGCGGGTGGTGCATCTTGAGTGAATACTTTGTTCTTAACACACACACACACACACACACACGTTTGCACGTTTGCTGAGGCAGCAATATTTATTCTCCAAATGCTGACAAAAGCAATACATTGTCACTCTCCTCGTCACCACCTACCACTGTTTGATGGCAAGTGGAGCATCTGCCAGCACAAATACATATACTATGGGCCAGGAGCCCTGTAGATATATTACTAGTATACTATACTGCTTCAGTGTAATACACTGATCCTTAATACTTTCAATTTAGGCGGGATACACGTTTTATCATTTGCGTTTTGCACTGCTCAAGAATCGATAAATCTGTGAACTTGTGTTGTAGACGAAATAAGTTATGATGTCATTGTCTCTGCCACCATATTTCTGGAACTATTTCATTATCTAGTCTTACTTGCTGCGCTTAACATTTTTATGGGAAAATTGCAAGCACAATTTTTGTGCTTTGCCCTAGACTAATTGCAAAGAGATTGAATATGGTACATTTTTTTTAAGCAAGTCTCAAGTACCCACACACAGAGATTTAGGGCAAATACTGGAACTCGTGAACCAAAGAAGGAGTCCAAGGTAATACACTCCTGGAAATTCAAATAAGAACACCGCGAATTCATTGTCCCAGGAAGGGGAAACTTTATTCACACATTCCTGGGGTCAGATACATCACATGATCACACTGACAGAACCACAGGCACATAGACACAGGCAACAGAGCATGCACAATGTCGGCACTAGTACAGTGTATATCCACCTTTCGCAGCAATGCAGGCTGCTATTCTCCCATGGAGACGATCGTAGAGATGCTGGATGTAGTCCTGTGGAACGGCTTGCCATGCCATTTCCACCTGGCGCCTCAGTTGGACCAGCGTTCGTGCTGGACGTGCAGACCACGTGAGACGACGCTTCATCCAGTCCCAAACATGCTCAATGGGGGACAGATCCGGAGATCTTGCTGGCCAGGGTAGTTGACTTACACCTTCTAGAGCACGTTGGGTGGCACGGGATACATGCGGACGTGCATTGTCCTGTTGGAACAACAACTTCCCTTGCCGGTCTAGGAATGGTAGAACGATGGGTTCGATGACGGTTTGGATGTACCGTGCACTATTCAGTGTCCCCTCGACGATCACCAGTGGTGTACGGCCAGTGTAGGAGATCGCTCCCCACACCATGATACCGGGTGTTGGCCCTGTGTGCCTCGGTCGTATGCAGTCCTGATTGTGGCGCTCACCTGCACGGCGCCAAACACGCATACGACCATCATTGGCACCAAGGCAGAAGCGACTCTCATCGCTGAAGACGACACGTCTCCATTCGTCCCTCCATTCACGCCTGTCGCGACACCACTGGAGGCGGGCTGCACGATGTTGGGGCGTGAGCGGAAGACGGCCTAACGGTGTGCGGGACCGTAGCCCAGCTTCATGGAGACGGTTGCGAATGGTCCTCGCCGATACCCCAGGAGCAACAGTGTCCCTAATTTGCTGGGAAGTGGCGGTGCGGTCCCCTACGGCACTGCGTAGGATCCTACGGTCTTGGCGTGCATCCGTGCATCGCTGCGGTCCGGTCCCAGCTCGGCGGGCACGTGCACCTTCCGCCGACCACTGGCGACAACATCGATGTACTGTGGAGACCTCACGCCCCACGTGTTGAGCAATTCGGCGGTACGTCCACCCGGCCTCCCGCATGCCCACTATACGCCCTCACTCAAAGTCCGTCAACTGCACATACGGTTCACGTCCACGCTGTCGCGGCATGCTACCAGTGTTAAAGACTGCGATGGAGCTCCGTATGCCACGGCAAACTGGCTGACACTGACGGCGGCGGTGCACAAATGCTGCGCAGCTAGCGCCATTCGACGGCCAACACCGCGGTTCCTGGTGTGTCCGCTGTGCCGTGCGTGTGATCATTGCTTGTACAGCCCTCTCGCAGTGTCCGGAGCAAGTATGGTGGGTCTGACACACCGGTGTCAATGTGTTCTTTTTTCCATTTCCAAGAGTGTAAATTCATGAAGAACAAATGTATGAAAAAAGGCATTATACATAATGTAACGGCTGTAAGTGCAGATATTTCTATTGGTGACAGAACGGTCTACTCAACATTCCATCAGAATTTACTTTATTTGCAGACTATTAATTAAAATTTCATGTTTTTAGGTTGGGTAGTACCTCCAGGTACATGTATGCCTCTTTTCTCTTGACCGACAGCAGGTCAGGTGTTACAGTGTGAAAGAATGGATGCAAAATGGGTAGATTAACCTGAAGGTGTAGTCCACTTAGTGCAGCAGCTACAACCGTGCGGAGAACTATAAGTGCTAAAGCTTGTGACTTGTTTGTGGGAAGAGTGTTGGTCACAGAGAAAAAAAGAACCAACACAATGATGTATTTACATGCACCTGTACCCAATACACCCTGTATTGTAGGAAAAATTATCAGATCGAACTGTTTAAAATTCTCACAAAAAATTTCAAAAAAAGGTTAAAAGCCTCTGAAATATGACTTTGTGACTGAGATAAAGTATTTGTAAATCCCTCAAATTCACCAATGGCTAAATTAGAAACAGATGCAATCTCCAGAGACCAAAAGAGAAAGCAGAGGTGTAATATTCCCCATGACAAGTACGAATGCAAAATGAACCACAAAAAGGAACACATTTCTGTATGACCTTCAAGCATTCATAGTTCCAAACAAATAAACTCAAATAACGTCACATGCAGCAATCTCACCATATTGCTAAAAGTTGTTGGTCGAACGGTCCCATCTAGCAACTGCAAGACTAGTGTCAAAACCACATCCGTTCAGTGTGCAGCCGTAAACAAGACTACTATGTGCAAAGCTCCCTGGGGCGTCCAAACTGAATAATAAACGCCCACTGTTCTCATTGGCTGTCGACTGTCAAAGCTTCTGCAACATTTGTAAGATTAATTGTTTACTACACTGTACCAAGTGCAGTGCATTGCTGTCTCTGTTAACACATTTATTAAGTATGAGTTTTGCCGTTTAAGTACATAAATATTTTTCAGACCTTCTTTAACATTCACATAATAATACAATTTTTCAGCGCTTTACCGTCCTTTTACTGCATCACATGGCTGAACAAACCCTGCAGTTTACTCGTGCTGCCGAAGAAACTTCTTTTTTCCGGTGTTGTTATCCTCGATTGTTGTGTGGCTGTGGTAGGGCAGGCAAATATCGCCCATTCCTTCTTCTCGCCATTGATTCTGTCATAAAAAGCAACGTTGAAACTTTACATAAATTACTGACTGGCAACAGTGCACTAAACCTATAAAACAAATACATTAATTAGTTAAATTTGATTTCTATTACTGGTATATACAGTGTTATGACACTGCATTCTTGAGTGTCTCCTGTCTGACATACTGGTACTGACACTCATTCAGTTGTTTCCTTCAGCTACCATCGTAATGCCAGGTGAACCGCCTGCTGGTAGTCATTAGCCTCTCTGGCTGTGAGCTACTGAAGTTCAAATGTGTCCTTCCTCGCCTGTACTTAGTTACCTACAACTTTATTACATTTCTGTTTGTACTCGCTGCAACACCATGTTGAAGATTCTTTACTGTTTTTAATACGTGTTGAGGAATGCACGCGTTCTTGCTCTCTGGAAGAACTCGTCTTTTGAAATACCAACGTTGATTATTGGTATACAGTGCCTAACATTTTTTGTGAAAATATTAAACGGTCTTATTCGGTAATTGAAATTATCAGTGACGAATAGCTGTATGTACATTATCTATTCCCAACAATGCAGCGTGTATAAGTGCATATATTTTTATACATTGTATCTTGTTATATACAAGTACCAGTGTGTCGGCTGTTTTTTCTCTGCATCGAACGATCTTCTCATAAACACGTCACAAACTATGTAATCCGTGGTTCTCTGCAGTCATAGCTGCACCAATAAATAGACTACACATGTCAGAATAGACTAACCGTTCTGTCTCCATGCATTCACACTTCAACACCTGACCTGCTGCCCAAGGGAAAATAAGCATTAATGGCTTGCTCTTGCCACATCTATTTAGAGCTGCTACCCAATCTAAAAACATCAACTTTTAATTAATAGTTAAGTCATAAAATATGTACTGATGTAATGTTGTTCAGTAGACTGTTCTCAGGCACCGATAGAAATATCTGCATTTGCAGCCGTTACAGACTGTGTATTGCATTTTTCATACATTTGTTCTTCGTGAATTTATTACCTTTGGTCCACGAGTTCCATAATGTGGTCTCAATCTCTGTGTGTGGGTACTTGAGGTCTAATTCATAAAAACGTGCCACATTCAACCTCCTTTCAATTAGTCCAGGGCAGGACACAAATACTCAGAACTTGAGTTTATCTTCCTTAAGAGTTCTACAGCACCATGCGTTAAGTCTAGATAATGCAGTACTTCGCGAAATACAGCGGCAGAGACGATGCCATCTGAACTTTGTATAGCTTCGTCCTTATGTCACCACCGCTTCTTTCAGTGGTTGCACGTGAGAACCCGTTCATAATACGTTGACAATTTTTTTTACCTGCAAAATCCCCTTGAAAACCGTTCTGTACACACTTATGGTTTTGGACACTCTTTCACGTCTTTTTGGAAGCACAAAGTTCTTAATTACTTGATTTCTTGATACTTTGTCATCTGTCAACTCAGGTTTCCGAAAAGATGATACGGTGACATGCTGTTGAATATAGTTGCTCTGGCAGTCTCGGTTACTTTCTCTATAAAACGTTTCATGGACCCATCATATGTCCTGCATATTGAGCTCCTTACATTTCAAATTTCTAGCAGTATGTTAATAATTCGGCATGTGTGGAAACCCTTTCGGTTGGTATCTAAAAATGGATGAAAAATAAAATTAATTGGAAACCAACAGATACTAGTTATATGTCAGAGCAATCAAAAGTTCAATGTTTCTCTTTTCAAGTACACTGAATTAACAAGGAATGTGTTCGGAGGGAGAATTATATTTGATTTGTAGAGGTTCCCTGGCAACGAAGAGTTTAAGAGCAGGTTAAGTTATATGGCTACGTAATTAATTCCAACAATATTAAGTCTGTAACTTATAAATATTTGAATATTGCTGAAAGAAGTGGTCTCCCTTATCTCTTCTTTGTCTCGAGATTTCGTTCACGATGCTCTATATTTCTTCATCTCCTCCTGGAACTACAATTTGTCGTCGCCTCTATTTTCGTCGAGTTCGTCGACATGTTCTTCAATATTAGAAGTTTAGTTTCCATTATCCTCGTCCACTGCAGTAGAACTGACCGCATAATACTTCTAAAATCAACTGTGGAACGAGGGCCCAGCCAGTCAGTTTCCTTAAGACTTGGCCTCTTTTGCAGCTGGTTAGCATTTGGTCAATGTTGCAACCTTACACGTTGAAGACATGGTCACCTTTGCACCCACGCGCAACTTTCCCACCTCATTTTAAACGTACAAGAGTCATTTTTGCAGCCTGATTGATACAGCACGCTAGGCAATAAAAACCCTCCCAGAGGGCGGCTCTAAATAAATTTTTGTTTTCTGTTCACATAGCCGCGTTTGCACCTGGGTCACTCACTTGGTATCTGATAGCAGCTGCTTGCTGAAACATGTTATGTGCTTGGAAGTAAATTAGTCAAAGGTAAAGAGCCCAGCTTATGAACTCTGTTGCATCAGCAGTCTAACCCAACATCATCATAATATTAAAGCTCTGATTATCGTGACACTCTACAAAGCTAATGAGAGGATGAGTAGAAAAACAAATAAGATAGCATGTCAGAGATAAAGAAGTGGCTGCCTCGATCGTATTCTAGATAAAGCCGCTTACATCAAGCACTTACAAAATATTGTGCAACGTACTACATGTAACACCAATGTCTCACATATTAAAATCGGAATGATCACCGTCTTTGTGATATCCAGTAAGCTAAACTTGCCCTTGCTTTCCGGGAATGGGACAAGATAACAATGTATTCCGAAGAAAAGTGCATGAATTCAGTGTTCTGCTAGCCTCAAGGGATAAACTTATAAGAAAAATGAAACATCTGGATAAGCGGGGAATAGGCTAAATAAAAATTCCATTGAGGTTAGTGAAGAAATAGTGAGAGCAGATATTACATATATGTGTTCGTAAAAGTAAATGATCACATACTTAACTAAAGATAAAAAGAAGTTAAAAGCAGAAATAAACACAAAGGGAGTTAATCAACCCCGGATCTACAATATTTCTGAATCGGGGAAAAAAACTTGATAGTGCTCCCCCATCTCCCCCTTCCTAGAGAGGTTGTGATAGAACGTCAAAAATTAAGAAAAAAAAAAGATTTTTCAAAACTACGTTCATTTTGTGGTGCACATCTTCCTGAAGAGTTTCCTATATAAAACATATATGTTCGAGAAAATTTAAGTTGTGTTATTTTCTCTTAAGTGCGCCGAAATGCAGTACCACGCCTATTCACACAACATTCTTCTATCGCATATCAATGCATTTCTCTCTGTGGAATTTAAACGCTTATGTGTTGTAATGTAAATCATCAAAGCATTATACAGGACAATGTAAATTAAAATGTGCCGTGGTGCCTCTCCCCCCTTAAAAAAAAAATTCACGATTAGTACAGGGTGGGACTACTTGTACCCGAATGAATAAGAGTTCTTCCGAAAATTTGCACTCTTCATTGTCTATTAGCTAATAACTTTCTCTTTTATGCGACATAAAATTAAATATAAAACCAGTAAAGACAAGCGACAAGCGTACACATTTCTTCAGTCCTTAAGTTCCAGAATTGTTTTCTCTGTAATCTTGCTACAGCTTAGCAATGCGTGCTTTCCTTTCTGCGAAATAATCTATTACCTCATCAAAGTTCATCAAACATTTTGCTACTTGAAAAATCAAAACGTCGTTGTCCAATACTGGAAAGGCTGTTAACATGAATAGTACCCAAGACTGGTGTGGTTTCTCGAATTGATTACGTCTGTTTTCTTACTGTGTGCTAGATCATACAAAGCCTTTCTGATATTGCGGAAATTGTAACACACGCCAAATAAGCGAGATTGCTTAGGCACAAATAGTCATTTTCATCTATCTCATTTACATAAATAATACGACAGAAAATAATCCACGAAGTACCAATATGAAATGCAAATTAGGCCTGCTACTAGCATAAAGTTTTATGTTAGGAAATAGTTTCACATTTCATTCAGACGCTCCAGTTTCTCAAGCATGAAATCGAGAAGCATTAGTACGAAATTTTTACATTAAACTTCGACTCGTCATATTCTTCCCTATAATGTGTGTAATATCCCGTTTCTTGTCCTTTCTCGTTCTAACAAATCTTGTCATCATTAATTCTGTAAATTTTCCTGCCATTGTCAAAACTTATTCTCCGGTTAACCTTACTAGCACTGTCAGAATCACCGGTTTATTTATCCCGCATTTATTCTCCGGTTAAGAGAATTACGCGTGCGTACAACGCGTTTTCCTCGATATTCCGAGACTAGAACTCAAGCTGCTGCTAACTGGGGACTACAACTGGCCCTTAGTAGTGTAGCACTCTGGCAAAATTTTTTCTGTCAAATTTTAATTTTCTTGCACAGACCGAGAAGATTAATTTGTAACCTTTCTTACCTGTTGTTCTTGTTAGTCGTTGATTTCCACTCTGGATTTCGCTAATAATTACAACAACGCTGATCATTCGCACATCCAATCTGCCACATAAATAAACAGCGATTTGCATTCACCCGTTCACGTTTATTCAGCTCTGCTCGTATAGCTCCGTCCCCTTTTGTCTGTGGGAGAGATTCCTAGAAGCGACGGGGATTCCCCTGCCAAAGACCACCCTCCTCCAGCTACACTATGCACACATTCAAAAATCAACTTATGATTCGCTCAGAAATCATGATGCGTTCAAAAACCAACTAAAAAACTGCATAGGATTTTTTACATTTTTTTAATAGTGTTTGACCTCCCAAAAACAGGAAAAATATTCAAAAAATTCTATCGTATAGGTTTTTATGCATATTGCAGTATTAATGTTCATCAGTAATAAAATTATGTGTTCTTTAATTTAATAATTATTAAAAATTATGTCAATTGTAATTGATAAAATAAACTTAAATTTAAAAAATTTACGATGTTCCCTATTCTTTGTTACCACTTGCAGGTTTTACCGTGAACTACTGGGTGCCAGAAGCAAATGCAAACGCTCTTATTGTTCAGTTTTATTGTGTTGCGATAAGTCAAATGACGATTTGTATCTCGCATGAAATGAAGAGAAATTCTCAGTAGACATATTGCTATTCAAGTGAACAGTGCTGTTGTTTCTGTCTAGTCATTACTACAAGAGGCTGTGTTATTTCTCCAAACAGTTTATGTTATATCTGTGGTGAATACACTATTAAAAGTCAGCAGAGAAACATCAGTGATTTTGTGAGGAAAGTTTATTTTGCTTACTTTAAATTAAAACTTGGTGATGAAGGTAAACCATGGGCCCCGCATAAGGTATGTAGAGGATGTGAAGAAGATCTTCGTTTGTGGTTTAAGGTTAAGAAAAATGCATTTCAATTTGGAATTCCTATGACATGACGTGAGCAGAAAAACCACACCATTGATTGCTACTTCCGTTCAGTTGACGTAAAGGGATTCAATTAAAAAAACAAAAGAATCATAAGTTATTCTAACCTTGACTCAGCTATATGTCCAGTGCCCAATAGCTCTGAAATACCTATCCCACAACCACCTCCCAGTTTGGATGAATACCGGGTGAGTTGGAGGACGAAGTTACATTACCTCCTCAGGGTGAATCAAGCTCAGGTTTTTCTTCTGACGAAGATGACAGGCCTCAACTATTTTCCCAAAGTGAGCTCAATGATCTAGTAAGAGATTTAGGTATTTCAAAAAATGCAGCCGAACTGTTAGGTTCCAGATTAAAAAATAAAAACCTTTTATCATATGGCTCCTCATTTTCATGGTACAGACACCAAGAAAAAGAATTTACTCAGTTTTTCTCAGAAGAAGGAAATTCAGTTTTTTGCAGTGATGTGGAAAGACTCATGCATTGCTTTGATATACAGTATGACTCATCTCAATGGCGCCTATTCATTTATTCATCCAAAACTAGTATTAAAGTAGTATTATTGCACAATGGAAATAAATTTGCATCGCTTTCGATAGGACATTTAGTGCACATGGACGAAAACTATAACGAAAAAAAATCAAATATCAGGACTATCAATGGAATGGTTTGTGGGGACTTAAAAATACTCACGATGCTTTTGGGTCAGCAAGCAGCTATACTAAATACTCATACCTCTTACGCTTGTGGGACAGCAGATTCAGAAAACAGCACTGGACTAAAAGTGATTGATCACCCCGAGAAACTTTAAAACCTGGAGGGAAAAATGCTATCAATATTACTTTGGTACCACCAGAAAAGGTTTTGTTGCCAAATTGGTGTTTATGAAACAATCTGTAAAATCGCTGCAAAAGGAATGGGACTGTTTTAAATATCTATGTACAAAATCCTCGAAGCTGTCAGATGCAAAGTTCAAAGAGGGAGTGCCGCGCGGGATTAGCCGACCGGTCTCAGGCGCTGCAGTCATGAACTGTACGGCTGGTCCCGCGTAGGATAATTTAGGTTAAGTAGTGTGTAAGCTTAGGGACTGATGACCTTAGCAGTTAAGTCCCATAAGATTTCACACACATTTGAACAATTTTTTTTTAAAAGAGGGAGTTTTCACTGACCCCAACATAAGAAAACTTTTAACCGACACCCTTTTTTTGGAAAGTATAAATCAGAAGCAAAAAAAAGCTTGAGTGTCGTTCAAGGATGCAGTGCGAAAGTTTTTGGGAAATACTGAAGATCCTGACTACAAAACCATTGTTCAACGGATGCTAGCAGCATACGAAGCTCAAGGTTGCAAGATGAGCTTGAAGGTCTATATTTTACACACCCACATAGACAGTTTTCCTGAAAACCTGTGAGCTTACAGTGAAGAACAGGGGCAGCGGTTTCACCAGGATGTCCGTGATATCGAGAGACGGTACCAAGGAAGATGGGATCTCACTATCCTTGCTTATAACTGTTGGATGCTTAAGCGGGAAACTAAAGATGGAAATCGGAAAAGAACTCGGCGAAGTATCAAGGAAAAGAAGAAAAGGTTTCACAAAAAAATAAGTATAATGGTTCAAATGGCTCTGAGCACTATGGGACTTAACATCTGAGGTCATCAGTCCCCTGGAAATTAGAACGACTTAAACCTAACTAACCTAAGGACATCACACACATCCATGCCCGAGGCAGGATTCGAACCTGCGACCGTAGCAGTCACGCGGTTCCGGACTGAAGCGCCTAGATTCGCTCGGCCACCGCGGCTGGCTAAGTATGGTATTGTTATTATATTTCTCAAAATAAACGAGTGCTTTTACCAATTTTTTGTATTTGAATTTGCAAAACAACCTTCTGTGATAGAAATAAATGAACATAACGTCTGAAATCAGCGCATTCTAAAACACATAATTTGATAAAAATATCTCATGCAGCTGACAATTTTTTTTTTTTTTTTTTTTTTTTTTTTTTTGCAGACCTATGTAATCGATAGACCAATGTGCGCTGGATGCTAGGCGCTTTGTGAAAAGAGGTCTTTTTTCTTGAAGAATATGAATTTGGCGCCCTCTAAAATTGCCGCCCGGGGCACATACCCCGGTTTGTCCCCCCACCCCCTCTTAACCATACATAGTAAAGATACTGTGCAATGTCGGATGTTTTAAGATAATGTTGTTGAAGGTAGAGAAAATGTACCGCTATGGATGAGTCGAATAACTATTAAAATACTGTTAAATTTGTTTCTTGGAAAAGTGATTTGATATTTTTTATCCCATCTACAGTGATAAGATTGGTAGTATGCAGATCTCCACTGCGGCTGGTGCTCAGTTGCTGCCTTCTGCGTTTTAGCATAACTGCTGCATCGCACTTCACCAATCAGCCTTATACTCTGTGTGTTTAAACAAAAGTGTCCCACATTCTTATTGGAGGTAGTACGGATAAAAATTAGAAAAAAGCATCAGCAGAGTTTGTCAATAAACAGTGCTTGCTGAGATGTAAGACGCTCTGCTTGTTTACAGAGCGGCCCATACTCATTAAGCGCTCTTCTCTTTTCTTATACAATCTGAAGGTCAGTGTCTGGATACCTACTTCTCAAAGGCGTGCGAAGCAATTCTCAAAAATCTCGTAAAAACTGCGTTTGAAATTTAAAAGATATCCGTCCACTATTTACAAATTCTGACTTCATTAAAATACACTCATGCTCATAAATTAAGGATAATTGCAGAATGTGGTGCCTCACAACGTGCCACTACACAAAACTAACGCTAATAGCATAGGCATATACGGAACACACACGACATAGATCTGTAACTCCACGGTATTGATGATAAGATGAGAAAGTCGTCCCGAAACACATGTTCTACAAAACGCCACTGTTTCCTGCGCATTTATCCCGACATCAAAAATGGTTCAAATGGCTCTGAGCACTATGGGACTTAACATCTATGGTCAGGAGTCCCCTAGAACTTAGAACCACTTAAACCTAAGTAACCTAAGGACAGCACACAACACCCAGTCATCACGAGGCAGAGAAAATCCCTGACCCCACCGGGAATCGAACCCGGGAACCCGGGCGTGGGAAGCGAGAACGCTACCGCACGGCCACGAGCTGCGGACTACACCCCGACATCAATATGGGATATGATCACCATGCACACGTACACAGGCCGCACAACGTTTGGCATACTCTGGATCAGGTGGTCGAGCAGCTGCTGGGGTATAGCTTCCCATTGTCGCATCAGTGCCTGTCGGAGCTCCTGAAGTGCCGTAGGGGTTTGAATACGTGCAGCGATACGTCGACCGAGAGCATCCCAGACGTGCTCCATGGGGTTTAGGTCTGGAGAACAGGCACGCCACTACACTCGCGTGATATCTTCTGTTGCAAGGTACTCCTCCACCATGGCAGCTCGGTGGGGCTGAGCGTTATCATCCATCAGGATGAAGGTGGGACCCACTGCACCCCTGAAAAGGCGGACATACTGGTGCAAAATGTCGTCCCGATACACCTGACGGGTTACAGTTCCTCTGTCAAAGACATGAAGGGGTGTACGTGCACCAGTCATAATCCCACCCCACACAATCAAACCACGACCTCCATACAGGTCTCTTTCAAGGACATTAAGGGGTTGGTATCTGGTTCCTGATTCCTGGTTTACGCCAGATGAAAACCCGGCGAGAATCACTGTTCAGACTACCTGGACTGGTCCGTGAACATATCCTGGGACCACTGATCCAATGACCATGTACTGTTCTGTTCACACCAGGCTTTACAGGCTCTCCTGTGACCACAGATCAGTGGAAAGCGCCTTGCAGGTCTCCGGGCGAATACACCGTGTCTGTTCAGGCGTCTGTAGACTGTGTCTGGAGAAAACTGTTCCAGTGGCTGCGGTAAGGTCCCGAGCAAGAATACCGGCAGTACTCCGCTGCCGTCTGCGGGCACTGATGGTGAGACATCGGTCGTCTTGTGGTATTGTACACTGTGGACGTCCCGTACTGTAGCGCCAGTTTCTGCTTTCCGGTATGCTGGAATCGTTGCAATAATCTTGAGATCACACTCTGTGGCAAACAGAGAACCCATGCTATGACCTGCTGTGTTTGACCAGCCTCCAGTCGCCCTAGTATTCTACCCCTCATAACGTCGTCAATACGTGTTCTTTAAGCCATTTTCAACACACAGTCACCATTAGTACGTCCGAAAACGACTGCACACTTAATCGCTGCACCGTACCCTGACATGCACCAACACACCTCTGCGTATGTGGACTGCTGCCAGCGCCACATGGTCATACCCCGAGGTGATTTAACCCCGCAAACCGCCCACCAGAGCGTTGTTTCACCATGTATCAGCATTATCCTTAATTTATGAGCATGAGTGTAGTTGTCAGTAGCTGAATGAGTTCGCCAGTCTATTAAACGTAAAACCGTTGGCCCGAATATCGTTGGAAGAAAGTTTGTTTTAATTCCATATATGTTAACAAATAGATATGTTAATTAATAAATACTGAATCGCAACGTTTCATAAAAATAACATCTGTAGTTTTTAGTTAGCTGCTACTCGTCAAATGGTAGGTAGCTTGGATGAGGTAGTCGTAAGATGAAACATAGAATTCCCTCAACAGTTGCGTCAACACCATAGAATGACAAAAAATAAGTCACAAGAAGTAATGTAACAGCCACTATAAAATCAGCAATAATATCGACAATGAAAATGACGACATTTACCAAAATCTGTCAAGTTTCTAAACATGATCTTCATGTAAGATAATTAGTCTTAGCGAGCTCACAAGTTTCCAAACAATAACTCACAAAAGATCTGAAAAGAAATGGTACGGAAATATAAGGCAACTAGCTTAAGCTTGCCCATACATAGTTCAGTCCCTTCAAATATAAAACACACACAGAGTAACATTAAAACCAAACAACTACGAACTGCATGCCAGTAGATCTTAAAAGTCCGCTAAAATTTTCACTCAACAATTCAAGTTTGCATACCTCGCCACTGTACACTTGAGTTATAGGGATCACTGCAGTATTTAACAGAAAACGACGACGTAAATCGGTTGTCGGTCGTAATTCTTGGGGAGTAAAACGAAAGCACATAATTTAAAAAATGCATGAATACAGAAAGACACTTCTACAGAAAGGTCAGTATTAAAATATAAAACTCTATTTGACCTTTACAAACAGGCTCATACTTTTTACTACTAGGCTGAAAATAACTCTGACATGAGCTGTTAATACGTGATCCACATAAAAATCTGTGCCAAATTTAACTCTCAACGGAGAAAGGTAAGCAGCGTACTACGCGAGAATGCAAAGTGAACTTCTCTCAACGAATATGGCACTTCGCGAATAGCAACAATCCTTTATGTCCTTTAGTTACACATAACAAAGGTGCTCACCGTTTTCTCGGTACGTCTTAGTTTGACTGCAAGTTAATCCCAAAAGCACGGCATCCGCAACAAAGACAGGAAAAGAAGAAAAAGAAAAACTGCGCTGACTCCGAAGAGACAAACGCGCGACGATCAGGGCATAGGATAGTCTTCAACTGTCTTATGTACATCGTTTCCTTCGTATCCCCATTTTTAGCTGCATACAAGTACTGGCGCTGAAGAAGCATCCACCAACAAGGCGGCCAAAATAAGAAGTGTACCGTCTTCGGAGACGCAAACTCACGACTATATAACTCATGTGAGCAGCAATACTTCGGTCACCGATAACACGACGAACTGATCCTCTCCTCGGTGAGCTACCAAACAAAGTTTGTAAAGAGAATTCACGACCGACATGAAGCAGGAAGGAGTGTGCATGTTGTTAAGTGAGATCGGCAAGCGACTCCTCACCCTCTCGTGAGACGCCGAAGAAACTGTCGCTAGGAAGCGCTGAGCAAAGAAGTTTCATGACCGGGAAGAATCGATTCCAACATGCGCACGGCTCAAATTGCACGAAAATAAATAAAATTTCGAGCAGGAGAGGCACCACAGGACATTTTAATTTCCACTGTCTGTACTTTTACAAATAAATTCATAAACCTTTGTCAGCATGACCAGGAAGGATTCAGAATTCACACTTTTAGCGGTGGAAGTTCTAAAACATAACGACATAATTTTTTTTACATGTGAAATTTCATCATTTTTTTCACTTACTTATGCCAGCATTTGTTGCTACAGGTACACTGTTCTTCATAAGTAGGAGAGATTCTTCGATGAATTTTGCACAACATACAAACCATACTTAAAGGTGTATCAAACTCTAGAATTTTCCAAATCTATTAAAAACTGTGGTAAAAATTGAGGTAATTAACTACAAAATTTGTGTTTTTTTCTAAACATGAAGTTTAAAATACAACAGATCAATTCGTTTTTTCATAAATTAAATAAATTCTAAGAGTTTTATACACCTTTAAGTATGGTATGTATGGTGTGAAAAATTCATCGAAGAATCTCTCTAACTTATGAAGAAAAGTGTACCTATAGCAACAAATGCAGCCATTACTAAATGAAAAAATGAAGAAATTTCACACGTAAAAAAAATTTATTTTGTTGTGTTTTCGAACTTCCACTGCAATGAGTGTGAATCCTGAATCCTTCATGGTCATGCTGACAAAGTTTTATGAATTTATTTGTAAAAGTATAGACAGTGGAAATTAAAATGTCCTGTGACGCCTCTCCTGCTCCAAGTAGGCCCGTTTAACGTCCTACCCCCCCTTAAACGGGATAGTGTTTGCTGGGCAGTCCCACGTCCACAGTAGCAACGTACACAGTCACAAACGGTGCAGTGTGGCGCAGAGAGGACGCATACCAGACTGTCGTTGGTGGAGAGCCACAGGAAGAATGGAAGCAGGACAGTCGCAAACTGATGTTACCTGATGGCTTAATGTGAACCTTTCTGTTGTTTCTCGGACGCGGCGAAAGTTTATAGAGACCAGAACTGTATCCCAAAGACCAGGACAGGGCCGACTACGTGTGATACCAGAGAGGGAAGACCACTTTTGGCTGTAAGGGCACTACTGTACCACCTTAGCACTGCACCTCAACTGGCGTCTGACCTCGCGACAGCCATTGGAAGTGTTGTATCAAGACAAACGGTGTACAGAAGTCTCCGACATAGTGGCCTGCAGGCCTCTGTGGCGGAGCGGTTCTAGGCGCTGCAGTCCGGAACCGCGCTGCTGCTACGGTCGCAGGTTCGAATCCTGCCTCGGGCATGGATGTGTGTGATATCCTTAGGTTAGTTAGGTTTAAGTAGTTCAAAGTCTAGGGGACTGATGACCACAGATGTTAAGTCCCATACTGTTTAGAGCCATTTGAACCATAGTCGCCTTTATCGTCGGAGACCTGCTGTAAGTGTACCTTTGAAGCGTCTTGACAGAAGGGAACGTCTAGGGTGGAGTAGTCGGCATGCCATCTTGCGAACGAACAATGGGCCAATGTTCTTTCCGCAGGTGAGTTCAGATTGATCTGGACAGTGATTCTCGACAGATTCGCATCTGGAGAGAATGTGGAACACGATTTCGGGATCCAAACGTTGTATTAACAGACCGATATCGAGGAGGATCCCTAATAGTGTGGGCAGAGACTGTTCTGACCACTCGAACACCTCTTGATAAAATTGTAGGAGTGAATCGCCAAGGTTTAACTGCTGTCAGGTATCGTGACGAGATCTTGGAACCTTACATGCCGTTGTTGCGAGGATCTGTGGGCCGCGACTTCATACTGATCTACAATAACGCTCGTCCACATAGTCCACAGGTGGTTTATGTTCCCTCGGAAACGGTAGATATTGCACGCACGGCCAGATCTGCTCGCTTTCCAGATTTCAATCCAATAGAGCACATCTGAGGTGCACTAGGGAGACGCGTTGGCTCCCATCAGCATCCATCAACCACTCTCCAAGACTTGCGAGCAGCTCTGCAGGGATAACAAGCGTTATTGCCTAAACATGAGACTGATGACATCATTTACGGCCTATTTTGCTGCCAGAATTGGTTACACCCCATACTGAGCATATTAACCAGTTGTGAGAAACCGACAAGTTGGTAAAAATAAAGAACATGTCTAAAAATGGTTCAAATGGCTCTGAGCACTATGGGACTTAACATCTTAGGTCATCAGTCCCCTAAAACTTAGAACTACTTAAACCTAACTAACCTAAGGACATCACACACATCCATGGCAGAGGCAGGACTCGAACCTGCGACCGTAGTGGCCCCGCGGTTCCGGACTGTAGCGCCTATAACCGCACGGCCACCGCGGCCGGCGAAGAACATGTCTACCGCTACGCTTGTTGCAGTTGTTTACGCTCTGTATTCTTTCCATTGTTTCTGCTTTACTATCAGCTGTTTATACAGTTTTGTGACAAATAAACGTAATCTTGCGAAATTTCCGTTTGTTGCTTTAATTTTGGACAGCAGTGTAGTATGAACTATGTAAACAGTGGACATTAATAATGGATGTGTCCACTCTTCCCCTTTATGAAGGCCTGCAATCTGCTGTCAATAATTTCAGTAAGGTGTCTGAATGTCTGTTTGTCCAACGGCAGGCCATTCTTCCTCAAAAGCCGAAATCAGAGAAAGTAGTGACGTTGGACTCTTGCAACCGAATTGTTGTCTGCAGTACGCAATACACAATGCTGTAAAATATGTTCGCATCCAGATAACATAATGACCTACGACTTCGCTGTCGACACTGTTGGGGCGACAGCAGTTAAAGTTTTCTGGGAATTCGCCGAACCCAAAACCTTCCATCGGATTACCACAGAGTATAGCATGATTCACCACTATAAATCACTCGTTTTTAGTCATCCACTGTTCACTTGCATCGCTCTTGAGAATACCTCAAGCGTCACTTAACACTGATATAGAAATACGTGGAGCTGCTCTGCCACTGTACCCCAGCCTTTTTAAATCCCTACGCACAGTCATTGTGCTAGCCGGACTGATGGTAGCGTTTTGGAACTCGCGAAAGATTCCTTCCGCTGATTTCGTGCGATTTTTTACAACCGCCCTCAGTAAACCTATCCATCCGAACATGAGGTTTTGCCTGGTCTTGGTTTAACTGCCTCGTGTTCCTTCGCGTTACCACTTCTCAGTCACACCACCAACTGTCGGTTAGGGCAGCTTTGGAGTGAAACTTCCTTGCAGATTAAAACTGTCTGCCGGACCGAGACTCGAACTCGGGACCTTTGCCTTTCGCGAGCAAGTGCTCTACCAACTGATCTACCCAAGCACGACTCACGCCCCGTCCTCACAGCTTTACTTCTGCCAGTATCTCGTCTCCTACCTTCCAAACTTTACAGAACATCTCCTGCTTCTGTAAAGTTTGGAAGGTAGGAGACGAGATATACAGTTCTAATCTGCCAGGAAGTTTCATATCAGCACACACTCCGCTGCAGAGTGAAAATCTCATTCAGCTTTAGAATGGTCGAACTGTCTCTGACGGATTTATTACCCATGTGAAACCGAATGACTTGTTCACATTCAAAATGTCTGAGTTCTCCTTTTATACTGGCATACTGGCGGGTCTGCCTCTCGTGACATCCAGTGGTCAGTTTTTAGTTAATGGTAGTGTAGGAATTCTTTTGATCACATAGCGTAGTATTCTGCTCTACTGCGTTAATCGCCTGTACGCCGGATGACATCCTCAGTGCCACATTTCATGTGAAAATACACTCCTGGAAATGGAAAAAAGAACACATTGACACCGGTGTGTCAGACCCACCATACTTGCTCCGGACACTGCGAGAGGGCTGTACAAGCAATGATCACACGCACGGCACAGCGGACACACCAGGAACCGCGGTGTTGGCCGTCGAATGGCGCTAGCTGCGCAGCATTTGTGCACCGCCGCCGTCAGTGTCAGCCAGTTTGCCGTGGCATACGGAGCTCCAGCGCAGTCTTTAACACTGGTAGCATGCCGCGACAGCGTGGACGTGAACCGTATGTGCAGTTGACGGACTTTGAGCGAGGGCGTATAGTGGGCATGCGGGAGGCCGGGTGGACGTACCGCCGAATTGCTCAACACGTGGGGCGTGAGGTCTCCACAGTACATCGATGTTGTCGCCAGTGGTCGGCGGAAGGTGCACGTGCCCTTCGACCTGGGACCGGACCGCAGCGACGCACGGATGCACGCCAAGACCGTAGGATCCTACGCAGTGCCGTAGGGGACCGCACAGCCACTTCCCAGCAAATTAGGGACACTGTTGCTCCTGGGGTATCGGTGAGGACCATTCGCAACCGTCTCCATGAAGCTGGGCTACGGTCCCGCACACCGTTAGGCCGTCTTCCGCTCACGCCCCAACATCGTGTAGCCCGCCTCCAGTGGTGTCGCGACAGGCGTGAATGGAGGGACGAATGGAGACGTGTCGTCTTCAGCGATGAGAGTCGCTTCTGCCTTGGTGCCAATGATGGTCGTATGCGTGTTTGGCGCCGTGCAGGTGAGCGCCACAATCAGGACTGCATACGACCGAGGCACACAGGGCCAACACCTGGCATCATGGTGTGGGGAGCGATCTCCTACACTGGCCGTACACCACTGGTGATCGTCGAGGGGACACTGAATAGTGCACGGTACATCCAAACCGTCATCGAACCCATCGTTCTACCATTCCTAGCCCGGCAAGGGAACTTGCTGTTCCAACAGGACAATGCACGTCCGCATGTATCCCGTGCCACCCAACGTGCTCTAGAAGGTGTAAGTCAACTACCCTGGCCAGCAAGATCTCCGGATCTGTCCCCCATTGAGCATGTTTGGGACTGGATGAAGCGTCGTCTCACGCGGTCTGCACGTCCAGCACGAACGCTGGTCCAACTGAGGCGCCAGGTGGAAATGGCATGGCAAGCCGTTCCACAGGACTACATCCAGCATCTCTACGATCGTCTCCATGGGAGAATAGCAGCCTGCATTGCTGCGAAAGGTGGATATACACTGTACTAGTGCCGACATTGTGCATGCTCTGTTGCCTGTGTCTATGTGCCTGTGGTTCTGTCAGTGTGATCATGTGATGTATCTGACCCCAGGAATGTGTCAATAAAGTTTCCCCTTCCTGGGACAATGAATTCACGGTGTTCTTATTTCAATTTCCAGGAGTGTATGTGCAGTGGTTGAATCAGAGACTTGCTGGTCGCGGTGTATCTTGCGTAGTTCGCAAGGTTGCGAAGCGACTGTTGCAACAGCCTGAAGGTGATCTTGAAACAAGTGTGTGCTGATTTGGAGCTATTCAAAGCGCACACCGTACTCTTGCCTGGCTTTTTCTGGACGAATAGTTAACGTATTCATATCACTTACAACGTTTACGAGGTTTCAGTCCACAAGACCAATGTGCTAGATTACAATTCTGCTAATGTACTGTAAGAAGAATCGACTGACATCCGCAGTGCACAGCTAACATTTTGCGTATGAAGCGGGTTTCAAAGAGAGTGGGACAATACAGTACCACAAAAGCCACATGTAGGCACACAATAAACCCTTGCGATCATGGAAGCTAGACATCAGTTTCGCGTTAGTGTCAAGGTGTGTGCAGTTATGTTGGGTAATAAACCTATAGGGCCGTAAACTTTACCGAGTAAATTAACAGATTCTATTCGACAGATTACAGATGTTGCCTTTGCAGAAAGGTAAGGTGTGTAGTTTATGCACGACTGGGTAGCATCCCGATTTCGAAGCCTCTTAGAAGGTACTCATAACAAACGTTTAATAAGTTTCAGATAGTTCGAGAATGTGCAACAGCATAACGTTCCAACACATCCACCCTTAATCAAATTTGGGGCTAAGGCATTAAAAACGTATTCCACTCCCAACGACGACGTACACACTTTACCAGAGTATGGTTTCCCTGTGTGTTGCACAGAATCTCAAAGCGGTCAGGCTGTAACCTTTCTATGTAATTTATATGTATTTGAAATATTGAATATTCTTTTTCAAAAACTTTCCCGTTGTGTACCGTGTCCTTAAGATATCGTATTCAACTGCTCAGCAACACTGGCTGTTGGTTGGCCCTGTATTGCACTGGCTAAAAGCATCGTGAAACAAACATTACTCGCTGCAAGGGATTGGCCGAGCAGTCGTAGGTTCGAGTCCTCCCTCGGGCATGGGTGTGTGTGTTTGTCCTTGGATAATTTAGGTTAAGTAGTGTGTAAGCTTAGGGACTGATGACCTTAGCAGTTAAGTCCCATAAGATTTCACACACACACAAACATTAATCGCAGTGAAACGCGAATTTGAAATAATGAAAATTAATCTAACTAAGTCTGGAAGGAAATTAGTAGGGTTCTTAGTGAAAAGTATTTAACTGTAACATAATAGTGAAGTGTGTTATGAAAGTTACGTAGATGATGTTCAGTTTCTGACTTGAAATATCCACCAAATAAAATACTGCTCTGCTCCAAAGAAAATAACTCTTTAAGATTACCTACACTGTTCACCAAAAATTAACTGCTTACTTAGCACTATCCGGGGCGATATTTATTATGGGCCAGGCATCGATGGTACTTCATAAATTCTTAGCACTGTCCCTGTTTTGTTTACGATAAATATTTTAAATGCGTACTGTTTGCACACAAGAATGCAAAGTGAGATCTGCCCTGAAGAAAAAAAAAAGTTATTTGTCCCACGATCAGCAAGCTGTTTTGTGTCTGGTGTACCGACGTTCTCGAAAGCAAACTGAAACAGCAAATGTAGCAGCTAAAGAAAAAATACTCATTAGTAAATTTTTCTTTGCTTGACACAAAGAACCTGGGTTGCGTGTGGCGTAAGGTGCAATGCACACATGACAAAATATTTAAAACTTTGCTAAGAATGATGGAGGAGGATGTTACTTAAAGGGGGAACGATTGGGTGACGGTCAGCAAAACTCGAAATATTTTTTATTACGGAATTCTGATGTATATACATTGAAGAATTATTTTTCAAAATATTACACGCGAACTTCAAGAAGTAACGATTCTGTGAGCGTTTGGAGCCGACATGAACGGCACGCATCTGCGTCAGAGAACCGGTCCCGCGCTCACGCCCCTGAACCTGATTTGCTGGATCATTATTCCGGCGGTTTTACTCAAAATGTGAACGAAAGTTTCAGTATTCTCATTTGAACACACGCTCAAAAAACACTATCCAGCCGAAACGAAATTGTCAACATTGCTTCGAATTTGACGTTACTGCTATTCAATGTAGGCCACACTGCATTAATGCACATCGCAAATGCCCTTCAGATCTAAATCGGCGATGAAGTGCAGCGATTCTGTGAAGACAGAAGTGGCGACGCACTTAGCGACGAAAACGGCTTTGAGGACGAAAATGAGGACTTATCAATCAAAGTAGCAGAAAGCGGCCATCCACTATCCGGAGCGATAGTTATTATGGGGCAGGCATCGATGGTATCCTATAAATTTCTAGCATTGTTCCTGTTTTGTTTATAATAAATACTTCTCAAACTTTAAATGCGCTTTTCTCAAAACCATGTTTTTAGACGTGGTTGTCGTAGTCCACGATACAATATTTATCCGATTTTAATGATTTTTGGTCAACCTTGAAGCAAATTGAAGTCTCTTCAGTTTCTCGAAGCCGATTTATTTATGATGCTATTTAGTACTTTTTTCTGCCAAAAAAGAGGAATCCATAAATGGCCATTTTTATCAAATGTCTATAACTTCGCAAAAAAAAAAAAGTTTTGCATATCCTCTTCGACCAACTAAAATTATCTCTGTAAGGAGCAGAGTGATTTGTTAGTTTCATGTTTCAGATAACCGCTACGGGAGGCACAGCAACAACCGTCAATACACTTCCTTTCAGAGCTTCCTCGGAAAAATATTAATTTTTTTCGATTAAAAAATACCAATAATAACTTCAATATGTGCTATATTCACTACAGCCAACCCCATTTGTCTACTGCTTTCCTGTAAGGAGAAAAAATCCTGAATTTTAGCAATATTTTCGTCCGTCACCCCATCATTGCCCCTTAAAGGAAAGCGTTCTTGAAAAATTAAACTCTGATTATTTTCATAAAATATAGTAAAAAGATCACTCGTTACAAAAATTACAGACATTTAAACCAATTCCGTTACTTGTGGCATAATGAAAACAAAACACATCAAATTAATCATGAATATTATTAGTTATCTAAGGTACAAAGACTTCCTTAAAGTAATAGTCCTGACATAAAAACATTTCTTTCTTGCGTGTGCATTGGTTTCCTTGAAATATTCCATCCAAAAATCTTCTCCATCCAAGATAGCTTTACAAACAAGTTTCCATTTCCAAAACAAAGTATTCCAGAAAATTTCCCCCAGATTCACAAACATCAGATACACTTCTCTAAAACTCATCTGCTCGCTACTATGCCTATAATAAGAATGTTCTAACGCTGTACGACTAACTGGAGACCAAGCGCTCCAGAGATTACATGAAACACACAGTAGTGGCTCTTACCCACTCCCCTTGAGGCGCTCTCGTGCATGTTTGTCCCAGTACTGTGAAGGTGAAATATGTTCGATGGTAAAAAGCCTTACAAGATGTTTTCATGTGAATTCGAGATTCTTTGATAAAGCGGGCTGCAGAATGTCCACACCAGCTGTAGTGTCAACAGAAGGTTATTGTAGGATAGCATGGGCCGTTCATCAGGGAGTATTCCTTTCGAGGCACACGTTTATAGTACTTCTGCTCTTATTTTCAGTACCACACAACAAACATTGTTCATTCTTTGATTTCGTTTCTAGTAGAAAAGTGGCAAAATGAATACCAGAGAAATGCTGGGTTCGTCAGGTAGTAAGATACATAGGTTTAGCACAAATTTAATTTACAAAGAAACTGTTGGTCACACGGAAGTCGCCTGCTGACCTGTGCAAATAACCGAACGCCGTAGCTCGTTTAGCTGTCGAGAGTAATTAATTTGTCGATACAGCAAATGATGCAACCTTGAATAACAGAAATCTCAAAGTTCAGCTGTACGCTACGGAAGGACTTCGCACCTGTCTTATCTTACTACGTGGTCACGTGACGTTGGCGGCGTAATCTGCTGAAGTGGGAGGCGTAGTAGCGTGTGACGTTTGTGCTCCGCCCCCTCCACTATAAATAACAACCATTGGTGCTAGAGGAGACGCTCAGCATTAGACAGCAGCAGTAGACAGCAGCGGCAGTCATGGGCATCGAGAAGTACTCTGGCCGCGTGGCCCTGGTTACTGGCGCCAGTTCCGGCATGGGCGCCGCTATCGCCCAGGAGCTGCTCAAGCACGGCATCCACGTGGTCGGCCTCGCCAGGAGAGTGGAACTGATCAAGGTCTGTCTATGGAACACTCCTCCTTCCTCGAGAATACGAGGGACGGTTCAGCAAATCCTTTCGGAAGGAATTCTCACATATTTGTGTGTAGGAGGGGCTAGTACTGTATAGACATATTTCCGTATATTGTCACGATAAATCCACAGCTAATTATCCAGCGTTTCAGCAAGAGACGCCATAATTCATCATCCTCGAGAAGTGTGTAGCACACTGTTTACACGCAGTCGACAGTAATGGACGATCACGCACCGCAAGGTTCACAAAATGTGTTGACATACTACATGTGACAGTTTTCTAGTTCCCCCAGAGAGGCCCTATTAACGCTTATATATAACTACCTTAAGTTAGTAGATCGCAGAATACACACTCTCACAGTTCCATTGTAGAAGATGTTGTTACTAATAGCCCAGATATATTCACACACTTCATCACGATAAATCCGTATTTATTCCTTTATGTATACTCCAGGAAATGGAAAAAAGAACACATTGACACCGGTGTGTCAGACCCACCATACTTGCTCCGGACACTGCGAGAGGGCTGTACAAGCAATGATCACACGCACGGCACAGCGGACACACCAGGAACCGCGGTGTTGGCCGTCGAATGGCGCTAGCTGCGCAGCATTTGTGCACCGCCGCCGTCAGTGTCAGCCAGTTTGCCGTGGCATACGGAGCTCCATCGCAGTCTTTAACACTGGTAGCATGCCGCGACAGCGTGGACGTGAACCGTATGTGCAGTTGACGGACTTTGAGCGAGGGCGTATAGTGGGCATACGGGAGGCTGGGTGGACGTACCGCCGAATTGCTCAACACGTGGGGCGTGAGGTCTCCACAGTACATCGATGTTGTCGCCAGTGGTCGGCGGAAGGTGCACGTGCCCGTCGACCTGGGACCGGACCGCAGCGACGCACGGATGCACGCCAAGACCGTAGGATCCTACGCAGTGCCGTAGGGGACCGCACCGCCACTTCCCAGCAAATTAGGGACACTGTTGCTCCTGGGGTATCGGCGAGGACCATTCGCAACCGTCTCCATGAAGCTGGGCTACGGTCCCGCACACCGTTAGGCCGTCTTCCGCTCACGCCCCAACATCGTGCAGCCCGCCTCCAGTGGTGTCGCGACAGGCGTGAATGGAGGGACGAATGGAGACGTGTCGTCTTCAGCGATGAGAGTCGCTTCTGCCTTGGTGCCAATGATGGTCGTATGCGTGTTTGGCGCCGTGCAGGTGAGCGCCACAATTAGGACTGCATACGACCGAGGCACACAGGGCCAACACCCGGCATCATGGTGTGGGGAGCGATCTCCTACACTGGCCGTACACCACTGGTGATCGTCGAGGGGACACTGAATAGTGCACGGTACATCCAAACCGTCATCGAACCCATCGTTCTACCATTCCTAGCCCGGCAAGGGAACTTGCTGTTCCAACAGGACAATGCACGTCCGTATGTATCCCGTGCCACCCAACGAGCTCTAGAAGGTGTAAGTCAACTACCCTGGCCAGCAAGATCTCCGGATCTGTCCCCCATTGAGCATGTTTGGGACTGGATGAAGCGTCGTCTCACGCGGTCTGCACGTCCAGCACGAACGCTGGTCCAACTGAGGCGCCAGGTGGAAATGGCATGGCAAGCCGTTCCACAGGACTACATCCAGCATCTCTACGATCGTCTCCATGGGAGAATAGCAGCCTGCATTGCTGCGAAAGGTGAATATACACTGTACTAGTGCCGACATTGTGCATGCTCTGTTGCCTGTGTCTATGTGCCTGTGGTTCTGTCAGTGTGATCATGTGATGTATCTGACCCCAGGAATGTGTCAATAAAGTTTCCCCTTCCTGGGACAATGAATTCACGGTGTTCTTATTTCAATTTCCAGGAGTGTATTTGGCAAGAGACTCGACAGTTTATCATTCCTAAGACATGTAAGGCAAATAGGAACACACTGTCCGCGACACTGATCTATATTAACGACATAGGAGACAATCTGAGTAGCCGTCTTAGATTGTTTGCAGATGATTCTGTCATTTACCGTCTTGTAAAGTCATCAGATGATCAAAACGACTTGCAAAATGTGTTAGATAAGATATCTGTACGGCGCGAAAAGTGGCAATTGACCCTGAACAAGGAAAAGTGTGAAGTTATTCACATGAGTACAAAATAAATCAGCTAAATTTAGATTACGCGATAAGTCACACAAATCTGAAGACTGTAAATTCATCTAAATACTTAGGGATTACAATTACAAATAACGTAAATGGGAACGATCACACAGATAATGTTGTGGGTAGAGCAAACCGAAGACTGCGATTCATTGGCAGAACACTTAGAAGATGCAACAGTTCTACTAAAGAGACTGCGTACACCACACTTGTCCGCCCTATTCTGGAGTATTGCTGTGCGGTGTGGGATCCGCATCAGGTGGGACTGACGGATGACATCGAAAAAGTACAAAGAAGGGCACCTCTTTTTGTATTATCGCGAAATAGGTGAGGTAGTGTCACAGACATGATACGTGAATTGGAGTGGCAATCATTAAAACAAAGGCGTCTTTCGTTGCGACAGGATCTTCTCATGAAATTTAAATCACCAGTTTTCTCCGCCGACTGTGAAAACATTCTGTTGGCACCCACCTACATAGGGAGAAACGATCCTCGTTTTCCAGCGTGCCGTTCGAGAGTGGAACGGAAGAGAGACAGCTTGAAGGTGGTTCATTGAACCCTCTACCAGGCACTTTATTGTGAATACCAGACTAATCACGCAGACGTAGAGGAACGATCACCGAATCTCGCTGTTTCTCATGTTGCATCTACCTACTGTAGTTCCTCGAGAAATGCCTATTTATCTGAATGTAGGTAGTTACAGTACCTAACGCTTCCGATAGGAAAAAAATCTGTGCTGTATAGTCAAAGAAAATAAACTAAAGCTTTTATAAAGTCACAGAAACATTAATTAAAATTCCTTGTAAATAACGTTTTTAGTTCCCATCTAGAAGCGAGATTAAATACACCCATAGTTCAACAGGCACCTGAGGGAATAACATGCCGATCTCTAATCCATTCTTCTTGACCATCAAAAATGTACACCAGATCCCAGAAAATCAAGCTACCGACCTTAAGAAGCATGTATTGGCGGGAAAAAATTGGTCCTCTAATTCGTATTACACTGACTGCTGACTGCACTGAACTTACACATAATGTAAATCCTCTACATGTAGCTGACGAAGATTTTGAAAACATTAAGTTCATTGCGCAGTTACTGTTTAAAATGTATATAACTGATATAGTAAAAAGCGTCGGATGCTCTTTAAGACTGTTCGCAGAAGATTTGGTTGTCCACACCAAAGTGGCAACTCCAGATGACAGTAGCGATTTGCAGAATGACGTGCCCAGAACCGATAAATGGATCAGGCTCCGGCAGTGGACTGTGAACGCAAATGAATGTAGCTTATTGCGCTTACATAGGAAATAAAACCACTACAGTACAGCTACGCTATTGATGAGACACTGCTGAAAACGGTATCTACCGTAACATAACCGGGAGTAACTATCAAGAGCTAGGTCCAGTGGAACGATCGCATGAAACAAACAGAAGGAGAAGCAGATGTTAGACTGAGATTCATAGGGAACGTCTTAAGGAAATATAGCTCATCCACGTAGGAAATGGCTTCTAAGACACTTCTTCGACCGATTCTTGAGTATTGTTGATCAATATAGGGTCCTTACGAGGTAGAACTGATAAAGAGATGGAGCTGATGCAGCGGAGACCTGTCCGTTTCGTCATGGGATCGTTAAGTCGGAGTGAGAGCGTTACTGGGAAGCTGAACAATTGGTAGACGTTACAAAAGGGGCCTTGAGCACTACGGAGAAGTTTAGGTTGAAATTTCGAGAAAGCGGTTTCGGGGAGGCGCGGGGGCATTTACATGTCGCGTGATGTCCACGACGAGAGAGTTCGAGAAATTAGAGTCAATGCATAGGCGTACCGACAACCATTCTTCCCTCGCACCATTCGCGGTAGCAGTATGTGACTTGCTGAATGGACACACTACCGTTGCTTTGTCAGGTTTCTGTTCGAATTCGTGAACAGCGGTGTTTGCAGCAGAGGCCACTGCCGCAGCAGTATGACAAACAGTCCAGCTTTTTTCCCCTTTCTTCGTTCCGAGGTCGCTCCTATATCGTCTCCTTGGTTATCACTTAAAACCGGTACGCCACCTGCCACTGTGTCCACACAGAGGCCCGAAGGGTCACGCAGCTGCAGACTGCCTACAGTGGTACTGATTTCCACACAACAGGGGGACCAGCGCTTGCGCCGGGCATCAAACAATCTGTCTTATCATTCTGTGGGAGAGCAACATATCAGTGTCGTGTTTCTTATCGCTGTTGACATTATTGTCTTATGACACACTTAAAAGCGCTCTTACTGTTTTTCCTTAGGCTCTTGAAGTGAAGGGGTCGCCGGGAAAACTGTACGCTCTTCAGGGAGATGTGGGAAAAGAAGAAAGCATCCTCGCAGCTTTCAAATGGATTAGGGAGAACCTCAAAGGAGTCGACATCCTCGTCAACAGTGCCGGTGCCGACTACGACACTGATTTTATATGTATGTATACAAACGGGAAAACAAATACTTCAAATTTTAATGAATTTACCTTGAATTAATGTATGAATGATCAGAAATGTGAAGCAATGCATTATCAAATTTCGTGGCAGGTTAAAACTGTTTGTAGCGCCAAGACTCGAAGTAGGGACCTTCGCATTTTATGGGCAAGTGCTCTACAAACTGAGCTATCAAGGCACGACCTACGGCACGTGAGTCCATCTTGGGTAGCTTAGTTCGCAAACCCCATGCCGCTGAAAGGCGAATGCCCCGAGCTCGAGTCTCGGTTCGGCACACAGTTTTAACCCGCCATAGTGTTTCATGTCAGCGCACTCACTGCAGAGTGAAAATTCATGCCGGCCGGAGTGGCCGTGCGGTTCTAGGCGCTACAGTCTGGAACCGGGCGACCGCTACGGTCGCAGGTTCGAATCCTGCCTCGAACATGGACGTGTGTGATGTCCTTAGGTTAGTTAGGTTTAATTAGTTCTAAGTTCTAGGCGACTGATGACCTCAGAAGCTAAGTCGCATGGTGCTCAGAGCCATTTGATACATCCTAATATCACGTTGGACCTCCTTTTGCCAGCTGTGGTGCCCATCAACTCGACGTGCCACGGACTCAACAAGTCGTTGGAAGTCCCCTGCACAAATAGTGACCCATGCTGCACCTATACCCGTCCGTAATTGCAGAAGTGTTGCTGGTGCAGGATTTTGTGCACGAACTGATCACTCGATTATGTCCGGTAGATGTTCGATGGTATTCATCTATTCATGTCGGGCGATCTGGGTGACCAAATCATTCGCTCGAATTATCCAGAATGTTCTTCAAACCAGCCGATAAAAATTGTGTCCCTGTAACAAGGCACATTGCTATCCATAAAAATTCCATGAATGGCTCAAAATGTTCTTCAAGTAGCCATATATTGCCATTTCCAGTGAACGATCGGTTCAGTTGAACCAGGGGACCAAGTCCATGCAATGTAAACCGCGCCTCGTGAACTTCTTTATCTGTTTTCTTCAATTTAGTACAAAATGTGGTCACAGGAATGCTTCAGGATCGTAAGTGCAAAGAAAATGTTTTTCGGTGTATGGAGGATTTCGTCAGTGATATAGATCAAGAAAAATACGAAAGAGACGATGATTTTTCAAATGCCAGTGATCACAGTTCTACTATCGGAGGATTATTAAAAGGCAGAACTTCAGGACGATTGTGATGTTGACACCTCCATTTCTCCAATAAGATACATAACGTGTTATTTAAAACAAAATATGTAGTGAGTGGTGATAAAGAAAAATGTAGATCCCAGAAGTGAATTTCAATTTTACTGATTTTCTTTTTGTATCTATGGAGCACAATTCTGATGTGCAAGTTTAAACTCTGGACTTCAGTTTTATGTGAAAATTTACTCTGTACAAAGATACTAAATTTTTCAGAACGTAATATTACGTTCTCTAACAGTTCGTTTATGTGTACTATTTAAAGAAATGCACGAAACAAAGTAATTTTGAGTGATAAAAAGAAAAATACTGCAGGAGTTATTTAGTGCTAGTAAATTAACAATAAGCACCTAAACAATACTTAAATAACTGCAAAAATAATTGTTATTTTACTTAAAAATGAACAATACCAGAAAATTTGAGCCTTAAATCACGGTTTAAACGTAGGGGCCCCAAGGACCCCACCTCATGGTATACAATACAAAAAAGTCGCCTCGTGAGTGAAGGGCTAATTTTATTACATGTAATCGAAAATTCTATCAAAAACATAGATATCAAGTAAAAAATATGGTGTTATTCGTAATAACGAAAACGGTTTCATTGTTACAGTTACAAAGCGAAACTGTAGTTAACGTATGGTATATGATGTGATTACGTATGGTATAAATTTCATATCTCCGTTCCGAACAGCTTCTAAGGTAACGAGCCATGATCAACGTAAATTCAACATGCGCACGACACGTTGCAGTTCTCCTCTTAACTTATTTTCTCGATAGATTTCTTTTTAATCATAAATCTCCATATTACCATCTATTTTTAAGTGTGGGGCGTATTTTTATTAGCTGCTTCTTTCTCTCAAACTGTTGAGCCAAAATTGCGCTTTAAGTTATGTAACCATACTAGAAATCTGACTGATGTTCAACTGTGTTGACTCATACAGCCGGTAAAACGGAACACTGGAGGCAGATGATGGAGGTGAACGAGCTTGGCCTGGCCATCTGCAGCAGGGAGGCGGTCCAGGACATGATGAGGAGGGGCGTCGACGACGGCTTCATCATCCACATCAGCAGGTAGCAGCCAGCGCTTACGTGATGAGGCTCGTAACACACACATACAGTGCACAAATTTTTGTGAATAATTCCGTATGTAGATACTACAATAGTAAGCGCAGTACGACGAACTATAATAGTGATTCATCTGTCACCTCACTAGTCCTTAACGTCCATGTTGACATTTGGACATGTACTATTTCTCTTCTCTTAATGACACTAACGTTTTCCAAAATTCTTCGTAGCCTCAAATCAAATGTTTACTGACATAATTACTTCGGAGCCTCGATAAATAAATAAATAAATAAATGTCGTGTGACTAGGGCCTCCCGTCGGGTAGACCGTTCGCTGCGTGCTAGTCTTTCGAGTTGACGCCACTTCGGTGACTTGTGCGTACACCAGCCTCGATTATGATTTACTACACTCTTTGGTCTCATATGACGTCTGCGTACGTGGCATTACACATTCATACATACAGTACCAAAAATGTTCAAATGTGTGTGAAATCTTATGGAACTTAACTGCTAAGGTCATCAGTCACTAAGCTTACAGACTACTTAACCTAAATTTTCCTAAGGACAAACACACACACCCATGCCTGAGGGAGGACTCGAACCTCCACCGGGACCAGCCGCACAGTCCATGACTGCAGCGCCTCAGACCACTCGGCTAATACCGCGCGGCGACATACAGTACCGTTTTCAATTCTACATCTACATATGAGATTTCACACAAGGAAAAGGTTCTTTGTCGGCTTAGGTGTATTTATTGATGCCAAATGTGATTGCTTTCGATTTCAGTGCCAAGTGGTTCGAACTTCAGGTTCCTTACGCGGATGCAAAAACTGTCACAAGTCCGAAGACTCACTACCCACGCGCATCGACACACCAGTACTGTTGTGGGTTTAGACTGGAAATTGCACCCTTGTCCAGCGCTTGAAGTTGCATCTACGTAGCACTGATATCGAGATCTTGTAAGTCTAACAAGAATAAATACAGTGGAGTGGAAAAAGAGAAAGATAAATATGGAACATAGGAACATGATTCTGGGTTTTTAAAACTCTGCCTTTTGCAAAACACAATGTTTTTCCTTTTTTGTTCTTTGAACAAAGATATTTTGACACCCAATGTCATCCGTTTTTTCAGTAAAATATTGTTATACACTGTTGGTTGGTTTTCTACTTCAGATCTAACAACTATAGCACTGGCATTTTTATTTTCTTGTGAGTACTCACTTGAACTGCATTAATTTTACAAATAGGCTGCACAGATCACCCAGCTTTTATGCTGTTTTATGGACTGACAGCTTGTCATCTGAAAAGCAGTCGTAGGAATATCTTTGACTGAAGAGTAAATATTTTTATATACTTCTCTTTAGAGTAACGGTAGTAGATGTATCGTTCTAATGCTGTAGGTCAAACACCAAGGATGCACAATAAAAGGGAAATCGGAGTTGCAAGTACATTACGTAGCAAAACGTATGTAAATATCCGCGTATTGGTTTCAAATAGTGTTAGTCGATCTGAGTCATACTATTTTTAAAACTCTATGAATATCGCTTTTGATTAGTCTCTGACTTATTCTCAGTGGGAGAATACCACCCTATAGTGGAAACACTATTGATAACATGTGTTCTCCATTACTTTGGAACTATGGAAGATGCCTGACGTCAACAATTTCATTCCCCAGTTCTCTTCAACACCTGCTGAATGATGCTAACACTAATAAGAAGTATCAAAATCTCTACTAATAAGAGTTCGATTCCGAACACTAACTTCTGATAAACGGCCACAGAATGTTACACTCGACTATTAAAATCAAAATAGCTACTAATAAGAGTACGATTCCGACCACTAACTTCTGATAAACGGTTATAGAATGTTACACTCGGCTATTAACCCTCTAAAGCCGTTAACAGATGAAATTAATAGCGCAGTGTAAACATAAAGCATGCTGCACATTCCCTCCACATCGGCACCTTTAACACAACGTACAGGCAAAGTCTGACCTGCAATATTAAACCGCGGTTGCGAAAAATTTACCTGGGTAATAGTGAATGGGAACGATCTGGTGAAGGTCGGTCTTGTACGAGAGCTGCAGAAAGAATAATGAGGAAGTGTTCGTAATTATTTTGATAAATGACTACCTTAGCACTCACTGCTTCGCTATCGTAGACTGTATGACCTACAGAGGTGGTTTTTGTTTCTCTTTAATCGAATTTTTATGTTGCTCACAAGTTGTAAAACCTTCCAAACTTTTCACGCTAAGTAAGTTCATAGAAGAATGGTTCTTTCTGGATGTAATCCAGCCAAAAAGCGATTCTGGCAGCTGGAGTCCAGGGTTTTTGTTAATCATGACTTTTGCGTTCTTGTGGAGATATTTCCATAGAAACTTTCACCCTCTAACACATATTTTCTTATATCTAACCAAGAAGTGAAATACTAGCATTCATAGAATTAGCTTCGGGGATTTTTTAATATGACGAAATGCTTTCTTAAAAATTTGCGTCCCCTATTTCAGCCACTAAGGGCTTGAATTTCCAAAAATAGTGAGAAACGCAATTTTTATTTCTAACAGAGAACTCAAATACAAATTTTAATAGATCTGGCTTTGAAAATGCTCTCATAATGAAGTAATAACGTAAAATCCCCAATTTCACTCCCTTAGGGGGATGAATTTCCAAAAGCAATGAAACACTTTTTTTAATTTTTTTTTACTTCCAAGCGAGAAGTCAATTACGAATTATCATAGATGTCGCTTTAGAAATACTTTAGTACTTTTTAACAATGCTTTATTTTAAAAAAATATCACCCACTATTTTACCCCGTTAGTGGTGGATTTCCCAAAAATGCCGAAACGCGATTTTTTTCTAACTGCGAAATCAAACACTAATTTTCTTTGTGCTATCTGCAGAATTTTTCTAATACCGACATATTTCCAAAAAACCTTTCAGCCCCTATTTATCCCTCCTTACGAGACGAATTTCGAACAGTCCTTTTTTAAACGATGCCTACAGTATAACATCCATACCCTTTCCAAATTTCTTCCATCCTTAGTGGTTTGGGCTGGGCATGATGTCACTGAGTGAGTCAGTCAGTCAGTCGAGACATTCGTTTATATATATATATATATATATATATATATATATATATATATATATATATATATATATATATTTTATTTTTTTTTTAATCATGTCTACTGACTGGTTTGATGCGGCCCGCCACGAATTCCTTTCCTGTGCTAACCTCTTCATCTCAGAGTAGCACTTGCAACCTACGTCCTCAATTATTTGCTTGACGTATTCCAGTCTCTGTCTTCCTCTACAGTTTTTGCCCTCTACAGCTCCCTCTAGTACCATGGAAGTCATTCCCTCGTGTCTTAGCAGATGTCCTATAATCCTGTCGCTTCTCCTTATCAGTGTTTTCCACATATTCCTTTCCTCTCCGATTCTGCGTAGAACCTCCTCATTCCTTACCTTATCAGTCCACCTAATTTTCAACATTCGTCTATAGCACCACATCTCAAATGCTTCGATTCTCTTCTGGTCCGGTTTTCCCACAGTCCATGTTTCACTACCATACAATGCTGTACTCCAGACGTACATCCTCAGAAATTTCTTCCTCAAATTAAGGCCGATATTTGATATTAGTAGACTTCTCATGGCCAGAAATGCCTTTTTTGGCATAGCGAGTCTGCTTTTGATGTCCTCCTTGCTCCGTCCGTCATTGGTTATTTTACTGCCTAGGTAGCAGAATTCCTTAACTTCATTGAATTCGTGACCATCAATCCTGATGTTAAGTTTCTCGCTGTTCTCATTTCTACTACTTCTCATTACCTTCGTCTTTCTCCGATTTACTCTCAAACCATACTGTGTACTCATTAGACTGTTCATTCCGTTCAGAAGATCATTTAATTCTTCTTCACTTTCACTCAGGATAGCAATGTCATCAGCGAATCGTATCATTGATATCCTTTCACCTTGTATTTTAATTCCATTCCTGAACCTTTCTTTTATTTCCATCATTGCTTCCTCGATGTACAGATTGAAGAGTAGGGGCGAAAGGCTACAGCCTTGTCTTACACCCTTCTTTTTACGAGCACTTCGTCCTTGATCGTCCACTCTTATTATTCCCTCTTGGTTGTTGTACATATTGTATATGACTCGTCTCTCCCTATAGCTTACCCCTACTTTTTTCAGAATCTCGAACAGCTTGCACCATTTTATATTGTCGAACGCTTTTTCCAGGTCGACAAATCATATGAAAGTGTCTTGATTTTTCTTTAGCCTTGCTTCCATTATTAGCCGTAACGTGAGAATTGCCTCTCTCGTCCCTTTACTTTTCCTAAAGCCAAACTGATCGTCACCTAGCGCATTCTCAATTTTCTTTTCCATTCTTCTGTGTATTATTCTTGTAAGCAGCTTCGATGCATGAGCTGTTAAGCTGATTGTGCGATAATTCTCGCACTTGTCAGCTCTTGCCGTCTTCGGAATTGTGTGGATGATGCTTTTCCGAAAGTCAGATGGTATATATTGTATATTATAGAGATGTCCAAATGACAAATGTAGTGGGAAGACGTTTCCTCTCTTCGAAGTTGCTATCCTCGAATCCTCTTTGTGGAACAGTCCGCAGCTCGTGGTCGTGCGGTAGCGTTCTCGCTTCCCGCGCCCGGGTTCCCGGGTTCGATTCCCGGCGAGGTCAGGGATTTTCTCTGCCTCGTGATGACTGGGTGTTGTGTGATGTCCTTAGGTTAGTTAGGTTTAAGTAGTTCTAAGTTCTAGGGGGACTCTTTGTGGAACGATTAACGCCCAATGCCGTTTCGTGCTGCGTGAAATGTGTAGAGGTCGAAGGCGCAGGATATGGGCTGTACAGTGAATTGGGGATAGCAGAGTAGAGCGTTTTCCTGTAGGCCAGAATTTTTTGTGGAAGTCATCCGCATTCGTGTAGTATAAAGATAAATTTGGAGCAGTTAGTGCTCGCTTTCCTCGTGATGGTGCCTTTAAGCTTCTTAAGTGTCTCAGCATATCGCTGACTGTCGATAATGTAGCGGATACCACAACATCTTCGTGAATGACGACGATTACATTAGGAAAATTAGTTACCACGTCACTGTGTGCCGATCGCTCGAACAACATTTTAGACCGAGTAGATGTGCTGTCATTTCGTGGATTTATCCTTCGTTTCCAGGAAGTAAAATACGCTGGAACACATGTAAGGAACAACGTCACTTGCTAAGAAACAACTGTCTGTTGCTCCGGAACAACTGACCAATGACAAGGCAATGCGGACGTGTTAACTGCAGCGAGTCCTGTGTACGGACGCTCTGTATGCATTCAACAGTTCTTGTGGCGAAAGTTTTTCGGGAACGATTAGTGTAACATTCCATGGTAAGGTAACTCATCGGCAAGACATCTTTTGAGTACTTACGATCGTGAAAAAACAGTTGGACGGCTCGAAGCCGGTCAAAGTTTCACTACAGTAATGGGTGTGTCCAGAAGTGTCATCCCGCTATTGAACTACTGGCCAAGTGCGAGAAGGTCTCACACACTTAGGTTTACGTACAATCTTAATTATGTGTATAGACAGTCCATCAATTCCGTGAATCGACAATCTCGGCTATTTTTGCCTGTTATCAATATTGATACTGGCAGGATATCGTCTCAGGTATTCCAAGGGTTTCGATAATGTTTTAATTTCAGTAACATAAATGTCACCTAAAGTCATGTGACAGGGAGACGACCGTTACTATAATAATTGCTAGTTCTCCATTCAGACTGACTGCGTCGCAATGATAAATGTCAGACATCAGGCCAGGAATGACTACTACTCGTATAATGCGTTTCGGCATTTATCCATCATCAGATACCCAGGAGTGATTACTGCCCAAAGATATAGCACTTCAAGTTGCAGCCACAAACGGACAAAACAGACAAGGCCCCAGGGACCTCTGGGGTCGTTATCAGTTTACCCACATATTTTGCGTTTTGGTCAGCTCCTCTTTTAACCATAAAATACAGCAAATCTCTCGAAGCAGTAACTCTGACCATTGACTGGGTCAAAGAAGAGGTGATTCACAAAACTAGCGTCCAATATCAGTGTCATCCATGTGTTGTAGTTTCTGATAACATATTTAGCACATCATTCTGTTTTTACTATAGTAGTTAGAAGTTTGTATTTCAGAGTATGAACTTTACTTCAACCCCATAATTATCTATGAAGTTTTCGATAATTTTTTCTTAAAAAATAAACAAACGACAGTTTTTCTTCTTCTTCTCGTTCTTCTTCTTCTTCAAAACTCACTGTTAGAATTTTATACCATTCTGGTATCATGCTTTCTGTTTTAAGTCGTTTTTTGGTAGATGAGTGCATTACCATGTCATTCCTTTAAAAATAAATATTTTGCATATTTCGTGGCTTTTTAAATTAGTTGGGGGTAATCAATTTGGTGCTGTAATGATCACTGGCCATAAGACCACGATCGTTTCCACATTTAGACATTTGTAAATTGAACCTGCAGCGTATACTTCTAACGATGTCTAAATGTAATTATTATCATATTATTATTATTGTTCTTCCTTTTCTCAGACGTTATGTCTGGTCAAAAATAAAAGTGACGCGGACCTTGATCAAGCGTGACTTCCTTTTAACTGTACGGTATATGTTACATTGCATTTAGGAACTTTCGGGTTATTGAACCTGTATCAATAATTACGGATTTCTGTAGTTTTATATATATGTTTGGATGTAGCTGTATTGCGTTGATGTACTGGTGGATATTGCGTGGTATGACTCCTGTAGTTGATAGTATAATCGGTATAATGTCAACTTTATCCTGATGCCACATATCCTTGACTTCCTCAGCCAGTTGGATGTATTTTTCAATTTTTTCTCCTGTTTTCTTCTGTATATTTCTTGTATTGGGTATGGATATTTCGATTAGTTGTGTTAATTTCTTCTTTTTATTGGTGAGTATGATGTCAGGTTTGTTATGTGGTGTTGTTTTATCTGTTATAATGGTTCTGTTCCAGTATAATTTGTATTCATCATTTTCCAGTACATTCTGTGGTGCATACTTGTATGTGGGAACGTGTTGTTTTATTAGTTTATGTTTTATGGCAAGTTGTTGATGTATTATTATTATTGTTATTATTGTAGTTATTATTATTGTTATTTCTTTCTATTCTCAGACGTTATGTCTGGTCAAAAATGGACAGTGACGCGGACCTTGATCAAACGTGACTTCCTTTTAACTGTACGGTATATGTTATATTGCATTTAGGAACTTTTGGGTCATTGAACATGTATCAATAATTACAGATTTTTGTAGTTGTATATATATGTTTGGATGTAGCTGTATTGCATTGATGTACTGGTGGATATTGTGAGGTATGACTCCTGTAGTTGATAGTATAATTGGTATAATGTCGACTTTATCCTGATGCCACATGCCCTTGACTTCCTCAGCCAGTTGGATGTATTTTTCAATTTTTTCTCCTGTTTTCTTCTGTATATTTGTTGTGTTGGGTATGGATATTTCAATTAGTTGTGTTAATTTCTTCTTTTTATTGGTGAGTATGATGTCAGGTTTGTTATGTGGTGTTGTTTTATCTGTTATAATCGTTCTGTTCCAGTATAATTTGTATTCATCATTCTCCAGTACATTTTGTGGTGTGTACTTGTATGTGGGAACGTGTTGTTTTATTAGTTTATGTTTTATGGCAAGTTGCTGATGTATTATTTTTGCTACATTGTTTTCTTCTGGGGTATTCTGTATTTGCTAGTATTGTACATCCGCTTGTGATGTGATCTACTGTTTCTATTTGTTGTTTGCAAAGTCTGCATTTATCTGTTGTGGTATTGGGATCTTTAATAATATGCTTGCTGTAATATCTGGTGTTTATTGTTTGATCCTATTGCAATCATGAATCCTTCCGTCTCACTGTATATATTGCCTTTTCTTGGCCATGTGTTGGATGCGTCTTGATCCATGTGTGGCTGTGTTAGATGATACGGGTGCTTGCCATGTAGTGTTTTCTTTTTCCAATTTACTTTCTTTGTATTTGTTGATGTTACGTGATCTAAAGGGTTGTAGAAGTGGTTATGAAATTGCAATGGTGTAGCTGACGTATTTATATGAGTGATTGCTTTGTGTATTTTGCTAGTTTCTGCTCGTTCTAGAAAGAATTTTCTTAAATTGTCTACCTGTCCATAATGTAGGTTTTTTATATCTATAAATCCTCTTCCACCTTCCTTTCTGGTTAATGTGAATCTTTCTGTTGCTGAATGTATGTGATGTATTCTATATTTGTGGCATTGTGATCGTGTAAGTGTATTGAGTGCGTCTAGGTCTGTGTCACTCCATTTCACTACTCCAAATGAGTAGGTCAATACTGGTATAGCATAAGTATTTATAGCTTTTGTCTTGTTTCTTGCTGTCAATTCTGTTTTCAGTATTTTTGTTAGTCTTTGCCTATATTTTTCTTTTAGTTCTTCTTTAATATTTGTATTATCTATTCCTATTTTTTGTCTGTATCCTAGATATTTATAGGCATCTATTTTTTCCATCGCTTCTATGCAGTTGCTGTGGTTATCCAATATGTAATCTTCTTGTTTAGTGTGTTTTCCCTTGACTATGCTATTTTTCTTACATTTGTCTGTTCCAAAAGCCATATTTATATCATTGCTGAATACTTCTGTTATCTTTAGTAATTGGTTGAGTTGTTGATTTGTTGCTGCCAGTGGTTTTAGATCATCCATGTATAGCAAATGTGTGATTTTGTGTGGGTATGTTCCAGTAATATTGTATCCATAATTTGTATTATTTAGCATGTTGGATAGTGGGTTCAGAGCAAGACAGAACCAGAAAGGACTTAATGAGTCTCCTTGGTATATTCCATGCTTAATCTGTATTGGCTGTGATGTGATGTTATCTGAATTTGTTTGGATATTAAGTGTGGTTATCCAGTTTTTCATTACTATGTTTAGAAACTGTATCAATTTAGGATCTACTTTGTATATTTCCAATATCTGTAGTAACCATGAATGGGTTACACTATCAAAGGCTTTTTGGTAATCAATGTATGCGTAGTGTAGGGACCTTTGTTTAGTTTTAGCTTGATATGTCACCTCTGTATCTATTATCAGTTGCTCTTTACATCCTTGTGCTCCTTTGCAGCAGCCTTTTTGTTCTTCATTTATAATTTTGTTCTGTGTTGTATGTGTCATTAATTTCTGTGTGATGACTGAAGTTAATATTTTGTATATTGTTGGTAGGCATGTTATGGGGCGATATTTAGCTGGGTTTGCTGTGTCTGCTTGATCTTTAGGTTTCAGATAGGTTATTCCATATGCAAGTGTAGCAGGGAATGTGTATGGGTCTGCAATGTAACTGTTAAATAATTTAGTTAGATGTGAATGTGTTGAGGTGAACTTCTTTAGCCAGTAATTTGCTATTTTATCATTTCCAGGGGCTTTCCAATTGTGTGTAGAATTAATTGCTCAGGTGACTTCATGTTGCAAAATTATCACTTCAGGCATTTGTGGTATCATCTTGTATGTGTCTGTTTCTGCTTGTATCCACCGTGCATGCCTGTTATGTTGTGCCGGGTTTGACCATATGTTGCTCCAGAAGTGTTCCATGTCTGTTATGTTTGGTGGATTGTCTATTTTAACGTGTGTGTTATCCATTGTTTGGTAAAATCTCTTTTGGTTTTTGTTGAATGTTTGGTTTTGTTTCCTTCTATTTTTTTTTTTTTTTTGTATCTTCTAAGTCGTTTTGCCAATGCTTGCAACTTCTGCTTTTTATCATCTAATTGCTCTATTGCTTCTTGTTGTGAGATTTTACCTAACCTTTTTCGTTTTTTGTCTGATATTTCATTTCTTATAAATTGTGTTAGCTGTCCGATGTCTTTTCTCAGTTTTTCTATTCTGATCTGTAGCCTGTGTTGCCATGCTGGTTTTGTGGGTTTCTTCTGTGTGTTGGTTTGTTCTGATCTCTGCCTAGTGTGTATATTTAGTGTAGTGAGTGCTCCTATATAAACCAGTAGTTGTAACTCTTCCATAGTTGTGTTTTATTGTTATTATTGTTATTATTATTATTATTATTATTATTATTATTATTATTATTTCTCCTACTGCTGTAGAGAGTACTGCTTTGCATTGACAACAATGTAATGGTCTTGTGTCACCAGTGAGGACTTTTGGGCTTGTAGCAAAACCTGCGTGAGTAAAGAAATAATCTCTTGCAAATTCATTTTATATCTCAAAAACAATGTAAGCTTCAATGCCTTCCTCCCAGTGTTTATAACAGTACAGTTTCCTTTCTTGTTGACAATGTGATTTGTCTTTCCATCTTTAACATTGCACTCTTTTATTTAAATTTAATATCACAAAAATCCGCATTGGAGGGAGAGGATACATTACAGTTTTGAAATCAAACGTTATGAGGTATCAAGAACAGAACGACTTGTATTACACCAACGCTTGTTAAGGAAAGGTCGATAATGTGATGTATCGAAAGTTATTTGTGAGTGAATTAACAATATTCTGGTAAAGAGGTTCCAACATGTAGGGTAGAGAGTCATCGCCACATTGTAGTAACTTCAGGTCTGGCCAGAGAAGTGTATTAGGATCCTTGCTATTCGTGCTATTTATTGACGAACTGGTAGACATTATCATAAACCCATACTTTCTGCAAACGAGGCAGCTATCTGCAATGAAGTACTATCTGAAAATAAACTGCAGAAGTGTCGAGAAAGATACTGATAAGGCTTCAACAAGATGCCCCGATTCGTTACTTGCTTTAAATATTCAAAAATATAAAACTGTCCACTTTAAAAAACGCAAAAACAAAGTATCATATATGTACAATTACTATGAGCCACGCCGGCCGGACTGGCCGAGCGGCTCTAGGCGCTACAGTCCGGAACCGCGCGACTGCTACGGTAGCAGGTTCGAATCCTGCCTCGGACATGGCTGTGTGTGATGTCCTTAGGTTAGTTAGGTTTAAGTAGTTCTAAGTTCTAGAGGACTGATGGCCTCAGAAGTTAAGTCTCATAGTGCTCAGAGCCATTTCAACCATTTGAACTATGAGCCACAGCTGGATATAGTCAACTAATACAAATACTTTGACGTAGCGGTTTGTCGTGATATTAAAACGAATGATGGCATAGGCTCAGTAGCAGATAAAGCAGGTGGCAGGCTTCGGAGATTTCGGGCACACGAAGACAGACACAAAGTATTCCGCGAAAGCCTAGCTACAAAATTTCAACGGCCAGTGTCGAGGAGTCTAGGAATACACTAACACCCCCGACGTATCGTTCTCTTAGGTACTGCGACAAGGGTCGATTAATTATAGCTCGCATAGAAACAGTTTAGTTGTAAATCTTGCCGCCCTCCTTTGGTTCAAATGGCTCTGAGCACTATGGGACTCAACTTCTGAGGTCATTAGTCCCCTAGAACTTAGAACTAGTTAAACCTAACTAACCTAAGGACATCACAAACATCCATGCCCGAGGCAGGATTCGAACCTGCGACCGTAGCGGTCTTGCGGTTCCAGACTGCAGCGCCTTTAAACGCACGGCCACTTCGGCCGGCGCCGCCCTCCTTTGCTCTGCCATTAATTTCACAGTTGTTTGCAGAATGGGAACTTGATACGGAGCAACCTGAGCTTCAGTGACGCTTTATGAGTGACTTTCCTTTCCAGCATTTCGGCCCATATGCCGACGCTGAGTGATGGCCTCGGCATGCACTCAGCCAACAAGTCAGCCGTGAGGGTCATGGCGGAAGGACTCAGGAAGGACCTCGTCGCCAGAAAGAGCAACATTCGCGTTGGGGTAACACAACATTTCTCGCCCTTTCAATGAGATACACGTATGTAGAAATCCTTTGATTAATGTGTTGTTACTGTGGTTTTCAGTTCAAAGACTGGTAATATGCAATTATTCACGCTAAGCTATCCTGAGCACTTCTCTGAATAACTGCTGAACCAACATCGATTTGAGCACAATTTTCGTAGTCAAACTTTGTTCTTCCTCTACAGTTTTCATCAACACATACTTTCCTCCAGTATGTGTCTCCGACCAGTTATTCCGTTCCTTTAGCCAACCTGTGTCATACATTTCATGTTTCCCCAATTCGACTCGTTACCTTCTTATTAGCTACCCGATCCGTTCATCCAGTCTCCAACATTCTCCTGTACCAGCACATTTCAAAAGAGTATGTTCTCTCCTCGCAGTTACAGTTTAATATATGCGTATCGCTTCCATAAAAAGCCACATTCGAGACTATTATCTACAGAAAATACTTTCTAGCCTTTTTAATCTGTATTCGATGTTAACTGAGTCCTGTTTTTCAGAAATGCTTTCCTTGTTTTTGGCAGTCTGCATTTTGTATCCTCTCTACTTCAGTCATCGTCAATCATTTTGGCGCCCAAACAACAACACCCATCTACTGCTTTCAGTGTCTCATTTGCTAATCCAATTCCTTCAGCATCCCGATATGTAATTCGACAACATTATAATGCACGTGTTTTCAAGATACTATCCATTCCGTGAGCTGCTCTTCCAAGACTTCTACAACTTCTGACAGAATTACAATGTCACCGCCAAACGTCAAAGTTTTTATTTCTTCATCCTGAAATTTGGCTTCGTCTCTTTTACAGACATTTTTTAACTTCAGCTTCCTTTTCATGTCCTTCGACTCTCATAACTGCAGTCTGGCTTCTGCACAAGTTGTTTTACAATCTATTGTTCCTTGTATTTTATCCCTACTACTCTTATAGTTTCAAATAGTGTATTCCAGTAAATATTTTCAAAATATTTGTCTAATTCTATGAATGCTATGTGAGTAGACTGGTCTTTCTTTAGGCTACCTTCTAGGATATGTCGTAAGGTCAGTACTGCCTTGCGTGTTTCTCCACCTTTCCGGAACTCAAACTACCCATCCATTAGGTTGGCATCTACAAGGTTTTCCATTCCCCAGTAAATAAATTGGGTCCGTATTTTCAACCACGGCTTATTGAACTGATGGTTCAGTAATATTTGCTGCCGTCAGTTAATGCTTCCTTGGCACTGGTGTCATTACAGTCTTCTGAAAGGCTGAAGTTATTCCGGCTGACTCATACATGTAGCATACTAGATGGAATAGTTTTGTTATATTTTACCAAAGATCTCAATAATTCTGAGGGAATGTTGTCTTCTCCAGGTTTCTTGTTTTGAGTCCGGACTTCCAGTGCTCTGTAAACTAATTCTCACAATGCGGCATTCCCAGTCTCATCTTCACCTACTTCCTTTTCCCTTTCTAAAATATTGTCTTCAGATTCGTTTCCTTAAGCAACACAACTTACTTCCATCTTTCAGCCTTAACTTTTTTGCTTTGTATTGGCTTGCCTTCTTAATTCTTGATATTTATACAGCTGCTTCTCATTTCTCCAAAGGTCTCTTAATTTTCAACAGGCGGCATCTATATTTCCCATAATCATGCATGCTACTACAGCTTTGCATTTCTCCTCCAGCCATTCCTGCTTTGCCATATTCCACTTTCTGTCACGCAATTTTCTTTTTTTTGACTTCAGCATTCCCTTTGTCTGTTTTATTTGCTGCATTTTTACATTTTCTCCTTCTGAAAGTAAAATTCAGTATCTCGCGTGTGTTATGCAAGAACTTTGAACTTGGACTTGCCCTTTGGCTCTATCGTTCTCTGCATCCTTCACTATTTTATGTCTCAATGCTACTCATTCATCTTCCCTTCCCTATTTCCAGTCGACTGTTTTCTAATGCTACCTCTGTGTAATGCTACCTTTGTGTAATTACTGAGTTTTATTCTCGACTTCATAAACGATAAACGAAGGTCGTAATCCACATACACATCTTGTTTCGAAATATGTGTCTTACCACTACATACCCTATAATCTATACTTAAGTACTATATCAGATGTAAAATAAACACAATAGCACAATTTTGGTAACTGTAAGTTTTGCAGACGACGTTACATATGAACAGGGGCAAATACATATTTAAGTTAGTAGACCAGTAAATATGTAACAAAACTGTGTGCTATATTAAGACTATTTGTCTTTCCCATGGGAAATGCAACTTCGAGTCTCTGTCGCAGGCAAAATGTTGCCAAAATCACAAACGTAAGTATTACTCTGGCTTAAAAGAAAACATTTCAGCTCCAGTACAGGTAGGTTTAGTAAGAAGATACATTTCCAACGGGAGGTATAACAATAAACCATAGTGTTGTCCTGTGACCGAATTAGGTTGGGTCGAAATTTTAAAAAATCAGGATACCATTTATTGAAAAATTGCAATATTTGTAGCAATACATAACAAAATTCCTTCGTATCCAGAACAGAATTGCAAACATTATCTTATCACAGTACATATAAGGAAAACTAATAATTAATTCCTCTGTTTGCAGCAAATTTCTCCAGGGGTTGTGTTAACCAATGCGATGAATCAGTCTGAAAGGTGGGCACAGACATTCAAGTCAATGCCCTACTTGGAAGCGGAAGATATAGCAAAAGCCGTGGTCTATATGCTTTCCCAACACCCAAGAGTTCAGGTGAGTTTTCTCCTTCTACCGCAAGTTACCTTTTTCCAGCGATGTTCGAAAATTTTCATTTAAATTTTATTAATAGTGCAGGTATGTGTAGTTTAAAGATTACTTAGAAAACAGGTAGTTACGGAGATGGTAATCGTTCACAACTGCAAATACATTTACCCAAACAGTAAACGAATTTCAGTGTCCACCAAGGGAAATCGACAGTGATTTATTGACAACAGTGTGAGAAGAAGGGACACATTTTGCTGTTTGTCCATCGCTATCATAAATGTATGCGTGCCCTGGTCACGGATTTACGAGGGAGAGTAAAGTAAAGTCGTGAATGAAGAAGAAGAAGAAAAGAAGAAGAATCGAATGAATCTGAAGGCACTAAAATGGGGATGGAACAAAAATTTATGGAACGGAATCATCAAGAGATTTGGTTATGATTGTGTTGAGCAATAGTTGCCTAAGACCTAACTGTAACTTGTATGTAGACGCTTGTTTCTTATTTTCGGCGTCTAGATGGGACAGCTCTTTTCTTACCAAGTGAGTCGACACAAATTTAAATAGGATGTTTCGCATTTGTTGTTTTGTTTGATACAGATTCGCATTGATAAACAATGAAATGAAATGTCGTGTGACGAGGGCCTCCCGTCGGGTAGACCGATCAATGAAACAAAGAGAAAGGAATCGATGATTGTTGCAACCATTGCAATGGGCTGTATTTTGTCCTATGCTTTAAACACTTTCATGCAACAGGTGAATGATAGCTCCCACTCCAATGTAAAATTTTGTTGATCTTACTAAACAAATATACAGGAGGAGTAGCCATGAGTTTTAACAAAAGAACGGGATAAAGTCGATAAGTTGAGCGAGTGGGAATAATGCCAAAGTTTGCCTTGGGTGCCAGTTACATTGGCTGTCGTAGACAGGAAGTTCATAATGAGATATTATAGGTTGGCTGCCTCAACACATTCCGACACAACCACTTGCGGTAGCAAGACAAGAGACGACAACGGCTGTTCAGACCTCTTTCCGGAATTCAAGGAGGGAGTATCGTTTTATAACTCGTCAGTTAGCGCACCGGCAAATACTTTCGGAGTTTTTCGTGGGACCTTAGGTACGATAGTTCCATTCGGCTGACTATAAAGGACATAACTATTGACTTCTAAAATACGTGGACTTGGAAATATTTCCAACAACTTTTAAGAATTATAATGGCACTTTCTGTTCTAAAGTGCTGTCGACACACCAAACGTCAAAGGTAGAACACTGCAATTTCGAATAAAATCGCAAAGACAGTTTTCTTCCCTCAGTGTTCTGTTGGTAAAATGTGATTCTGATAGAACAATAGTACACCTAGTGCTATTCTTCTGCGAAATACGAATAAAACTGAGCTAAATTTAAGAAAGCTCAAACCATGTCATTTTTCCCTCGTTCTGTTTGGGAGTGGAACAGGGAGAGAAGATGCTAGTTATGGTACGAGGTACCCTACACAACCCACCGTATGGTGGATTGCGGAGTATGTATGTAGATGTAGATGTATCAATCACCAAAAACCTCACTTTTCCATACGCTTGATACATTCAGAATTATTAATGATAAGCTGAAGTTCAGGTACAAAAATCTTCTAGGAGCTGTACGTTTTCATATACTCGTATATTAATCACAAATCTCGACTGCTTACGCTTTAATTTGACGTATCGTCCTTGTCTGTCCCTGTCATGGTTTGCACCGTAGGTGAGCAAATGCGAACGATAGAAAGGAACCCACTGTGCGTGCTAGCGGCGGAACTGACGTCACGACCGCTCGTTTGAATCTGACGGGTCCACGGGGCACGGAGGGCCACTGCTGGTGGTCAGCCACGTGGCACAGGGAGCCGCCGTGCCAAAGCAAACGACACGCCCCCTACGGCCCTGCCTGGAGCCTACAATAAAGAAACATTAACGTTTACTCCATCAGCGTCCTGCAGCATGCACCCACCCACCAGTAGAGTGAGATACTGATGTCATTCTCTGTCACTCTTCCAACACTTTGTCATAGAATAAGCATTCATCGTGGGCAGTAGGCGGTATGGGTGTTAAAGGCATTTCCACTAGCTTTCCATAAAATTTTGGCGTAAAGTAATTGGTAAGTAATAACGGTTATACCCTTTAAGTTGCAATAACTCTGCTTTATCAATTTTACCAAGTAATGTTTGTACCGTATTTTATAGATCACCATTCTGTGGAGCCGATGGGCAGTTAGAAAATTTTACTACTGTCAGAGATGCACAAGCGGGCGATAAGTAAGAGGGGCTGACTTCACCTGCCCTAAGTCAGTGAAGAAAAGGGCAGTCCTGAGACTGGTTTGATGCAGCTCTCCATGCTACTCAATACTGTGCAAGCTTCATCTCCCAGTACCTAGTGCAACCTACATCTTTCTGCATCTGTTCAGTGTATTCATCTCCTGGTCTCCCTCTACGATTTTTATCCTCCACGCTGCCCTCCAGTACTAAATTGATGATCCTTTGATGCCTCAGAACATGTCCTACCGACCGATCCCTTCTTCTAGTCAAGTTGTGCGACAAACTTCTCTTCTCCCCAATCCTATTCAACACCTCCTCATTAGTTATGTGATCTACCCATCTAATCTTCAGTATTCTTCATTAGCACCACATTTCGAAAGCTTCTATTCTCTTCTTGTCCAAACTATTTATCGTCCATGTTTCACTTCCATAGATGGCTACACTCCATACAAACACTTTCAGAAATGACTTCCTGACACTTAAATCTATATTCGATGTTAACAAATTTCTCTTCTTCAGAAACGCTTTCCTTGCCGTTACCAGTCTACATTTTATATCCTCTCTACTTCGACCATCATCAGTTATTTTGCTCCCCAAATAGCAAAACTCCTTTACTACTTTAAGTGTCTCATTTCCTAATCTAATTCCCTCAGCGTCACCCCACTTAATTCGACTACATTCCATTATCCTCGTTTTGCTTTTGTTGATGTTCATCTTATATCCTCCTTTCAAGACACTATCCATTTCGTTCAACTGCTCTTCCAAGTCCTTTGCTGTCTCTGACAGAATTACAATGTCGTCGGCGAACCTCAAAGTTTTTATTTCTTCTCCATGGATTTTAATACCTACTCCGAATTTTTCTTTTGTTTCCTTCACTGCTTGCTCAATATACAGATTGAACAACATCGGGGAGAGGCTACAACCCTGTCTCACTCCCTTCCCAACCACTGCTTCCCTTTCATGCCCCTCGACTCTTATAACTGCCATCTTGTTTCTGTACAAATTGTAAATAGCCTTTCGCTCCCTGTATTTTAACCCTGCCACCTTCAGAATTTGAAAGAGAGTATTCCAGGCAACATTGCCAAAAGCTTTCTCTAAGTCTACAAATGCTAGAAACGTAGGTTTGCCTTTCCTTAATCTAGCTTCTAAGATAAGTCGTTGGGTCAGTATTGCCACACGTGTTCCAACATTTCTACGGAACCCAAACTGATCTTCCCCGAGGTGGCTTCTACTAGTTTTTCCATGCGTCTGCAAAGAATTCGCGTTAGTATTTTGCAGCTGTGGCTTATTAAACTGATTGTTCGGTAATTTTCACATCTGTCAACACCTGCTTTCTTTGGGATTGGAATTATTATATTCTTCTTGAAGTCTGAGGGTATTTCGCCTGTCTTGCTCACCAGATGGTAGAGTTTTAGCATATACTATCTTTATTTTCTTCCCTACTTCTCCTCTTAATTAATATGCTTAATTTTTTTCAGGTTCACGACATCATTATCCGACCAACAGGAGAATTTTACGGGTGATTTTGTACTGAATTTTGCCATCAATGTTTTGTATTTTCTGATTTTAAGGTTAATAAAACATCTATTTTAAAACTGCATGTGTACTAATTGCTTAATATAGATATGCTGTCAAAGTAGCCAAAGATAACCTCCATACTCGCAGGCGTGTTACGCAATATGAAGTCCTTTCCTAGAGAAATGTGTTCTGCTGTCTTCCCAACGCAAATGGCCAATGTGTAGTCCTTTCATAATTTCTGGAGTGAGACGAAGCTGACCATGTGTGTTCTAGTGCCTTTCCTAAACAGTGTCCAACAACATGACGGGCTGCAATCTAAGAAATGTAAGCTTGAGATATCTGACAGCTGAGGAACGTTACTCGAAGGAAATAAAGGAAGTAGTGAGCAATGAGCTGAACCTACTGAAGTAATAACTCCATAAATATTCTAGATGTTATTTGAGCTAATGGAAAAACTAACCACCATCAAAACATTACAGGCAAACATCAAATCATGAACATCCACGTCAGTGCCATAATAAACAGCCTCAGCAAAGTGAAACAGGCAAAGTTTAAGTTCAGTATATGTTTCTTGATGTAAATGAATCGGTAATACATAGACAAAATAACCGTTGAGGCAGCACTGAAAATATTTGACAAAGTAGTGTCAAACAACTGGAATGTACAGAATCCTCCACTTCAACTGACGATTGCAGACGACAACGAGAAGTAATTCTCAACACTTGGCATTTCAGAAACTTCTACAGTTGATCGCTTAAGATTGTTTTGCTCTATATTCAATTACAGTATATTCTCTCGAACGTGATAACTTTTTTACACTTTAATTCTGCTTCTACTTAGTTATCATAAAGTCCATAGATTTTAATGTATCGGATTCTTTCAGTAGCAACACCGTCACCACTGAGCTTCAGAAATGATGACGTAGCTTGGGATTACATAGTCTCCCTGAGGCTGCAATAAAACCTGCGATGCCAACACAAAATAGACTATCTACCACAAAAGTTTTATGCTGCAGATAAAATTCAGAATGTTGGAGCTCTATCCTGGCAACACACCATCGGACATTCTGAAAATATTAATAATTTAGCGCACGCATAAATAATTATCCGCTATAAACAACTGTATTACAGCACACACACATGGAGAGTGTCATTGACTGATTGCCAGGTGACAGTGTCTCTGGTCTGCACCTAAGGAAGTGATGCTTTTAACTTCTCTGATGAAATGTTTCTCAGAGGAAAAATAATGCTAAACGACATCATTTTGTGAATGTAAACTCCCAGTATCAAAGAGACAGTAACATGGAGACATCCAGGATACGTGACCACAATGCCGTCCGTCGCAGTTTATGAATCTCCTGTCATGGAAACATTGCTGATGGAGACTCCCGCAAGTAAAAGATACCTTGTTGACAGGGCAGGGCAACTGGCTGTGAAGTGTGTCCCAGCACACATCACGCTGTATACAAGGGCTTGCAATTATATGCTAATGAAATGTTTAACAAAGAAAGCAACGTTATCTGATCAAATTATCCACCGCACTCATACTGAACACGATGTGGCTACCTGAAAAGAAATACTGTTTTTTGAAACTGGATAATGACTTGTTGCAGGGATTTTGTAATGAGCTGTTCGGTGACAGTATTTCCAGCAGCGTGAAAATATTCCGATCACAAATTATTTAAATAATTATTAGTATCTGACAGCAAGTTTCCAATACTCGTTGATGACTTGTCACACAGATGGGACTGGATGTATCTGATTTACACTTTTAGAATTAAATGTGGGCACATCCTATTTTCGGAAGTTAGCGATAGGTTGCACACATTGCAAGCAATCAATATAAAAATACAGGTGGTGGAACAAACTTAAAAGCGGCTATGAGGTACTTCAATGTACAAATGAAATCTGCCGAAACCCTCCCAGTCATCAAAGGAGACGAGCGAAAATAACTCCTGATACATTTACGTACGTTACATCATCTACATCTACATCTACGTGATTACTCTGCTATTCACAATAAAGTGCCTGGCAGAGGGTTCAATGAACCACCTCCAAGCTGTCTCTCTACCGTTCCACTCTCGAACGGCACGCGTGAAAAACGAGCACTTAAATTTTTCTGTGCGACCCCTGATTTCTCTTATTTTATCGTGATGATAATTTCTCCCTATGTAGGTTGGTGACAACAGAATGTTTTCGCAATTGTCGTATGTGTAGTGGAAGATCATAAGTTGTTGTGGTCAGGTAACATAACTGAGTATCCACTGTCCAAGCTCTCAGTGTCATTGTCCAACGCAACGAACAGTCTGAATGTCACTCAGCATAAACGAGGTATGTGGGAATGACGAAAGAATGTCAGTTCAGCACGGTAGTAGTATTCGAAAATCTTCGACACTATAGTAATGAAGTGGCATTTTTCGCTAATGAGTGGCTTCATCTATGCAACAATTCGATGCTTGTCGCTGTGGTGTCACCGCCAGACACCACACTTGCTAGGTGGTAGCTTTAAATCGGCCGCGGTCCATTAGTACATGTCGGACCCGCGTGTCGCCACTGTCAGTGATCGCAGACCGAGCGCCACCACACGGCAGGTCTTGAGAGACGTACTGGCACTCGCCCAGTTGTACGGACGACTTTGCTAGCGACTACACTGACGAAGCCTTTCTCTCATTTGCCGAGAGATAGTTAGAATAGCCTTCAGCTAAGTCCATGGCTACGACCTAACAATGCGCCATTAACCATTTCCAGAGAGAGTCTCACTTGTATCATCAAGAATGCTGTATACAAATGATGGATTAAAGTTAAGTATTCCAGCAGCTACGTACTTTTCTTTATAGCATTCATTACGTATCCTGTTTCAGACATAACGCAAGCCTGCGTGAGTTGACGCGTGCATTTCGGCCTCCTCTCTAAATTAGTGTACGTTGTGTTGGCTAATCTGCCGACACAACAGTCGCAGCAATAATTAGAATTATTTAGACTGCTGAAATATTATTAGATAAGCGTATAAGCGTTTAAACTATGTAATAATGCAAATGACAGTCGATGTATGCATTTATAAGAATATAACATTTATTAGCATTGTGATGCATGTTGTTCTTCATGAAAATATACAAGGTGTTACTAAAAGTTACAGCCAAACTATCAGGAAACATTCCTCACACACCAAGACAGAACATATGTTATGTGGACATGTGTCCGGAAACGCTTACTTTCCATTTTAGAGCTCATTTTATTACTTCTCTTCAAATCACATTAATCATGGAATGGAAACACACAGCAACAGAACGTACCAGCGTGACTTCAAACACTTTGTTACAGGAAATGTTCAAAATGTCCTCCGTTAGCAAGGATACATGCATCCACCCTCCGTCGCATGGAATCTCTGATGCGCTGATGCAGCCTTGGAGAATGGCGTATTGTAGCACCGCCGTCCACAATACGAGCACGAAGAGTCTCTACATTTGGTACCGGGGTTGCGTAGACAAGAGCTTTCAAATGCCCCCATAAATGAAAGTCAAGAGGGTTGAGGTCAGGAGAGCGTGGAGGCCATGGAATTGGTCCGCCTCTACCAAGCGTACGAACACTCCATCGTGCATGAACCACATGTTGTGCCGTACTTGTAAAGGCACAGGTTCTAGCAGCACAGGTAAAGTATCCCGTATGAAATCATGATAACGTGCTCCATTGAGCGTAGGTGGAAGAATATGGGGCCCAATCAAGACATCACCAACAATGCCTGCCCAAACGTTCACAGAAAATCTGTGTTGATGACGTGATTGCACAATTGCGTGCGGATTCTCGTCAGCCCACACATGTTGATTGTGAAAATTTACAATTAGATCACGTTGGAATGAAGCCTTATCCGTAAAGAGAACATTTGCACTGAAATGAGGATTGACACATTGTTGGATGAACCATTCGCAGAAGTACCCGTGGAGGCCAATCAGCTGCTGATAGTGCCTGCACACGCTGTACATGGTACGGAGACAACTGGTTCTCCCATAGCACTCTCCATACAGTGACGTGGTCAACGTTACCTTGTACAGCAGCAACTTCTCTGACGCTGACATTAGGGCTATCGTCAACTGCACGAAGAATTGCCTCGTCCATTGCAGGTGTCCTCGTCGTTCTAGGTCTTCCCCAGTCGCGAGTCATAGGCTGGAATGTTCCGTGCTCCCTAAGACGCCGATCAATTGCTTCGAACGTCTTCCTGTCTGGACACCTTCGTTCTGAAAATCTGTCTCGATACAAACGTACCGCGCCACGGCTATTGCCCCGTGCTAATCCATACATCAAATGGGCATCTGCCAACTCCGCATTTGTAAACATTGCACTGACTGCAAAACCACGTTCGTGATGAACACTAACCTGTTGATGCTACGTACTGATGTGCTTGATGCTAGTACTGTAGAGCAATGAGTCGCATGTCAACACAAGCACTGAAGTCAACATTACCTTCCTTCAATTGGGCCAACTTGCGGTGAATCGAGGAAGTACAGAGTACATACTGACGAAACTAAAATGAGTTCTAACATGCAAATTAAGCGTTTCCGGACACACGTCCACATAACATCTTTTCTTTATTTGTGTGTGAGGAACGTTTCCTGAAAGTTTGGCCGTACCTTTTTGTAACACCCTGTATACAAGACTGCCATACCAGATGTAGGCACAGGAGTAAACACGTGTATATTTCCAGATACATGCAAAATATTAAAAGGGTCATGTGCAGCAAATAAAAAAACATAAAAAGTTAAAGTCTTGGTATTTTTTCTATAAAATCGTCCATTTGTTAATGAAGTCACATGGTTATTAATATGGCTCGGTAAATGAACCATCTCCACAATGAATTTGTAGAGGATCTATGGACAGGCAGTGATAATACTTTTGCAATAGAAAAGCGGAATGGATATTGCCGGTAAATATAAGAGTGACTGTGGTGGATAATTCAGATTGCAGTAAGATAAGCGTTAACATGTCGTTACTTAACACAAATGATGTAGCTCACTTTGAATACGTATATGTATTTTTAAAAACATTTCAAGCACAGTACTAGCTGACAAAAGAGGAGTTGCCAAAAACTCACGATGTAACACACCACAAACTCCACTAAAGTGATGCAGTTCCCTCATCAAACCAGGCAGTAATGACATACTGTGTTTATATTTGTTGGATATCACTATTGAAAATCAACAGCGTTTACGAAATTATTTATGCCTGGCCTCTTCATGAGGGTGGATGTTTTTTATTTGAGTCTAACGAACTCCAGCATTCCAGCTAGATGGTGTAGGATAACAGACGCCTTATCACTTTCAAACAATACAACATGAATTTAAAACGTATGTACAAGGAACACTTGATGTTCAACAAATTCACATGTAGATTGCTGAAACCACACACAGAACGGGTCTTTGGTCATAGTGAAAACAACATTTAAAGAAAGGACGTTACAAAAAGGTACGGCCAAACTATCAGGAAACATTCCTCACACACCAAGACAGAAAATATGTTATGTGGACATGTGTCCGGAAACGCTTACTTTCCATGTTAGAGCTCATTTTATTACTTCTCTTCAAATCACATTAATCATGGAATGGAAACACACAGCAACAGAACGTACCAGCGTGACTTCCAACACTTTGTTACAGGAAATGTTCAAAATGTCCTCCGTTAGCAAGGATACATGCATCCACCCTCCGTCGCATGGAATCTCTGATGCGCAGATGCAGCCTTGGAGAATGGCGTATTGTAGCACAGCTGTCCACAATACGAGCACGAAGAGTCTCTACATTTGGTACCGGGGTTGCGTAGACAAGAGCTTTCAAATGCCCCCATAAATGAAAGTTCAAATGGTTCAAATGGCTCTGAGCACTATGGGACTTAACATCTGTGGTCATCAGTCCCCTAGAACTTAGAAGTACATAAACCTAACTAACCTAAGGACACCACACACATCCATGCCCGAGACAGGATTCGAACCTGCGACCGTAGCAGTCGCGCGGTTCCGGACTGAGCGCCTAGAACCGCTAGACCACCGCGGCCGGCATAAATGAAAGTCAAGAGGGTTGAGGCCAGGAGAGCGTGGAGGCCATGGAATTGGTCCGCCTCTACCAAGCGTACGAACACTCCATCGTGCATGAACCACATGTTGTGGCGTACTTGTAAAGGCACATGTTCTAGCAGCACAGGTAAAGTACCCCGTATGAAATCATGATAACGTGCTCGATTGAGCGTAGGTGGAAAAATATGGGGCCCAATCAAGACATCACCAACAATGTCTGCCCAAACGTTCACATAAAATCTGTGCTGATGACGTGATTGCACAATTGCGTGCGGATTCTCGTCAGCCCACACATGTTGATTGTGAAAATTTACAATTAGATCACGTTGGAATGAAGCCTTATCCGTAAAGAGAACATTTGCACTGAAATGAGGATTGACACATTGTTGGATGAACCATTCGCAGAAGTGTACCCGTGGAGGCCAATCAGCTGCTGATAGTGCCTGCACACGCTGTACATGGTACGGAAACAACTGGTTCTCCCGTAGCACTCTCCATACAGTGACGTGGTCAACGTTACCTTGTACAGCAGCAACTTCACTGACGCTGACATTAGGGCTATCGTCAACTGCTCGAAGAATTGCTCGTCCATTGCAGGTGTCCTCGTCGTTCTAGGTCTTCCCCAGTCGCGAGTCATAGGCTGGAATGTTCCGTGCTCCCTAAGACGCCGATCAACTGCTTCGAACGTCTTGCTGACGGGACACCTTCGTTCTGGAAATCTGTCTCGATACAAACGTACCGCGCCACGGCTATTGCCCCGTGCTAATCCATACATCAAATGGGCGTCTGCCAACTCCGCATTTGTAAACATTGCACTGACTGCAAAACCACGTTCGTGATGGACACTAACCTGTTGATGCTACGTACTGATGTGCTTGATGCTAGTACTGTAGAGCAATGAGTCGCATGTCAACACAAGCACCGAAGTCAACATTACCTTCCTTTAATTGGGCCAACTTGCGGTGAATCGAGGAAGTACAGTACATACTGACGAAACTAAAATGAGTTCTAACATGGAAATTAAGCGTTTCCGGACACATGTCCACATAACATCTTTTCTTTGTTTGTGTGTGAGGATTGTTTTCTGAAAGTTTGGCCGTACCTTTTTGTAACACCCTGTATAAGTGGATAAGTGCATAAGCACATAACTTAGACAAATACGGTCGTGTGACCCAGGCTTGTAAGCGAATGTATGTAACTCTGATAACTGTTCCAGACGAGAACAGATCGATTGCCGGTAAGCGTGTGGGCTGGAACCTCTAATTTTATCTTCATTGTCTTTTCGCGATATAAACGTAGGAGTAAGAAATATATTTGTTGTAACTCTTCAGGCTTTCCCGGCGATCTAATGACATCTTGCGTTGTCGGGTGTTCTGCCGGATATCAGCGTCGTACTTGCACGATATTTCGGTCACGTAGCTCGTGACCTTCATCAGGTGCGACCTGAGACTGGTCGCACCTGATGAAGGTCACGAGGTACGTGACCGAAGTATCGTACAAGTACGACGCTGATATCCGGCAGAACACCCGACAACCCAAGATGTCAATATATATGTTGATTCTTCTAGGACCGTACGCCTTCGTAATTTACACAACGATCTTCGCAGCGATGCGGAACGCCTCTCTTGCAGTGTCGGGCAGTGGAGTTGGATGATCACCTCTGCGACACCCTCGCGCTTATTAAATTAACTTGTAACGAAAAGTGCTGATCTTATGTAGATTTTCTCTAATTTCTCTACCAACCCGGCCTGGTGTGGATTCCACAACGACGGCGCTACTTTCTCTACCAGTTCGGCCTGGTGCAGGTTCCACAACGACGGGCAATGTTCAATTATCGGTCGAACGAGTGTTTTGTAACCTCCTTCCTTTGCTGATCGAGTAAATTTCCTGTCGGGTCTTCCAATGAATCTGTCTAGCAACTGCATTACTTGCTATTAACGTTATGTGGTTATTCCATTTCAAATCTCTCCATACACGTAGATACTTTATGGAAGTGACTTTCCAGTGACTGTTCTGCAATAGAGGATCTTTCTGTCTATGTACTCGTAATACGTTACACTTGTTTATGTTGAGAGTCAATTACCTCACCCGGCTGGTAGATACTTCCGGGAAATTCTTCCAAGTCCAAAGTCGAAGTGAGGAAAAGGCGGAAAAGTGGCAGCTTGTAGAAGACTGGTCACAGGCTCTTGACCACTGGCGCTCGTTGGAACTAGAAGGATGGGCATCGGCTTTCGAAGTAGAGCCAGAGATTGACTCCCCGGGTGACTAACCTCGTTCAGGTCCTGCAGCCCAGGCAGGGCAAATGATACCGTCCAGCAGTATTGCCTCCCACGTGACAGACGATGTTCAGTAGGGCGGTAAAGATGTGCCCTCTTTAACCACAAGTAGTTTCGCAGCTTAGCATCTGGTGAATAGGCAACCCAAATGACAATACTGTACCACGTGGATCCTCTTATGATTTGTGGGATTCAGTACTGCTGAACACAAAATAAGCAGTCTTGCATATGCGGATGACTTAGTTGTGATGGCAGATTCGATTGAAAGTTTGCAAAGTAATATTTCAGAGCTAGATCAGAAATGTAAGGACTATGGTATGAAGATTAGCATCTCCAAAACGAAAGTAATGTCAGTGGGAAAGAAATATAAACGGATTGAGTGCCAAATAAGAGGAACAAAGTTAGAACAGGTGGACGGTTTCAAGTACTTAGGATGCATATTCTCACAGGATGGCAACATAGTGAAAGAACTGGAAGCGAGGTGTAGCAAAGCTAATGCAGTGAGCGCTCAGCTACGATCTACTCTCTTCTGCAAGAAGGAAGTCAGTACCGAGACTAAGTTATCTGTGCACCGTTCAATCTTTCGACCAACTTTGCTGTATGGGAGCGAAAGCTGGGTGGATTCAGGTTACCTTATCAACAAGGTTGAGGTTACGGAAATGAAAGTAGCTAGGATGATTGCAGGTACTAGTAGATGGGAACAATGGCAGGAGGGTGTCCACAGTGAGGAAATCAAAGAAAAACTGGGAATGAACTCTATAGATGTAGCAGTCAGGGCGAACAGGCTTAGATGGTGGGGTCATGTTACACGCATGGGAGAAGCAAGGTTACCCAAGAGACTCATGGATTCAGCAGTAGAGGGTAGGAGGAGTCGGGGCAGACCGAGGAGAAGGTACCTGGATTCGGTTAAGAATGATTTTGAAGTAATAGGTTTAACATCAGAAGAGGCACCAATGTTAGCACTGAATAGGGTATCATGGAGGAACTGTATAAGGGGGGCTATGCTCCAGACTGAACGCTGAAAGGCATAATCAGTCTTAAATGATGATGATGAGTACTGCCGAAAAAGGACGCGGCACCCGAATCAACTTGACGCTGCCATCGTAGGCCGCACATCCGTTGCTGGTTTGGAGACTCCGTCCAGAATTACGGGCTAAATCAGTGTATAACCCTAGGCCGTATGATTAGAGAGGCAATAGTCATGAAAGTAAAGATGGCTACCATTTACTGCACCTTGTAAACGAAGGGACCGTCACCATCTTGTGAATCGACTATTGCAGCTTGAAATACTTGCTGGAATAACATTTTATTAACCCGTCGTGGTTCTATAGTGATGTTTGAGAAGTGTATTTACATAAGCTACCATGTTTGCTGGGAATACATGATTCATTATATTCGTATCGGTGAGTCATTATCTCCCTAAACTATTGTAAATTACTGACTCTGCCCCACTGCAAACTTTCTTCCGCAGAATTTCTCGGGGAACGATATGGCATGGGGCTGCCAGGCACCGTCTCATCGAAATCACAGCAGTGAAGACATCGCAAGTCAGTGTACTTTCCGACTACATAGAAAGATGACCGGTAAAATTTCAAACCATAGACTTAACGGTGTCAATTACCTCTCACTTGATTTACTCTATCACTGTTATAGTTTGGTACTTGTATGTTAATTACTAATCTCTTTTATTAATCTATCAGTAGCAAATTAATAAAAAAAGCTTTGTTTTTATCTTATTTGTGCACATATAAACTCCACAGAAGATAGGCCAGGAGAGTGCTGGAACAAAGGAAGGTGCCACATTCTCCCATTTTCTGTGATGTCCTCGATGACATTATCAGATTTCTCTCTCCCTTATGATGTCATGTGCTACTGTCACTTATTTCCCAATAGGGCGATTGATACATTGTATAAAATGGCGGGAAAGTCAAAAAGTTTTGGGAAATTCAAAAACGGCGGGAAATTTAAAATAGGAAAATTCTGCTAGTGAGTTTTCACCCATTTTCATGACATCACTGTGGAAGTAAGGCTGTTGACCTACTTACAAATTAGCAAAAAAATCTAAGATGTTGCATCGTCATTTTGGTGGAAATAGGTCACTTGTGCTAAGAGTAAAATCCAAGAATGGCACTCGATATTCCCCTGACATGACTCACTCACCTGAGACAAAGAATGTCTGTTTCCTCTGGAAGTCCAAGCCTGCCTTTTAGACAAAGGTTATTTTCTCCAGCCAGTCTGAACCTGTGGATGTGTAAACATGTTTCAACTCTACAGGTAGTTATCAGTCTAGCTTGACTGCTGACCTACTTAACACGTATTCTCCAAGCTATTACTCACTCCCTACTATCACTAACCTGAAACAAATTATGTTAGTTTCCCTCGTAGGCCCAGGCTGTCATGCACATAAATTTGTCGGAAGTTCAAAATCCAAGCTGTAGCATTACCCTATTGTTGGGAGTTGGCCACTTGTGTTGAGTATAAAAGCCAAGATGACCACTGGGTTTTTGCCCTAAGTTAAATTCAATTTAAGGTGCACCTCTATGACACAAGAATCGATTTCTCCCAGCAATTTTTCACTCCAACCTGTGTGTCTATTTATAGCAGACAGGTCACATATAAAATTCAAAATGTTACGTCACACATATTGCTTCTTCTAAGTCCAGTCCTCCACAGACATTACAGATTAAACGAGCGTCCCATTCCCCCCCCCCCCCCCCCCCAACCACCACACACAAACTAGTTACCACAAGAGTAAAGTGATAGGGTATTCAAAAATCCGTAAGTGCTGTATTTAAAAATGGCGAAAAATTCAAACTCCACTTGCCCTAAGTTTCAGATGATGGGAAGTCTGCTGGCTGTTATAACTAGAGCGTTTGGCGTTACTGTAAAACTGATAAGCCCACTGAATCGACCTAACTGGTTGTGAAACACTAGGCACGGCTGTCTGTAGGAGAACAGGAATAGGAAGGAAATGCACATGCATCTTTATTTAAACATGCATGCCACACCATGTTGGAGGCATGTAAACTCTGTCCACTACTGCTGCCATCACATCGCGCGCCGTGACTTACGATTCCATAACCTGTCACTTTTCATACGCCAAAGGCATCTGCTCAGACTGGCTGAGCACATCCAACTCAGCATCAGTATCACTCCTAGCTCACTGTACACACAGTCTGTCTCTGTAGCTTTGTGGTTAGCACAGCGGGCTGCTAACCTAAGGGGCCTGGATTCTATTCCCAGCTGGGACAAAGATTTCTTCCACTTGAGGAATGGGCGTTGTTGTCTTTGTATTTGTATGGTCATAATTGATATTACACTATTAAGACGGCTGTATGGGCATGTCCCAAAAGCCAATAAATTAAAAAAAAAAGTTTTCCAAGACAGCCACTTCCTCTTACACGGTACGTATCTGAACAGATATGTGCCACAACATCAGCTCAGAATGTAAGCGGGTGTATGTCTGTCTCCTATCGTTTCATACGAATCAGATACCTCGACACACCTGGCTATACTATTCGATGTGCTATTCTGCTGCATAACCATTATGAGCCTCACACTACCTCTACATCTGCCTTTCGTGCTCCTGTCTTTGCCTGCATTCGCCAAGAACCATACCATCACGATGTATATATGTCTTGGGCTTCCTGGGGCAGGCAATACAGTCCGACAGTGGAGCCCAGTTAGCAGGCACATACACAGAGACGTCTCTACTGTATTAATCATGTCTAAGGGTAGACGTGTACAACACCTTACAGCGTTGATGAGTGCCCAGACTGAGCAGTGGGAAAGGAGCCTACATCGTCACGCATACTTCTCCAGACAGCAGCGATGTTAGAAACTGTAATAATACTTTCTAAAGGAATGCATGCAAAGCGCGAAATTCCTTCTACGTATATTAAGAACAACACGTTATTTGCTAGGGACTTCCCAACCCAATCGCAAATCTAGTATGACAGTCCTCTACTTTATTCATATGGCAGAAGCATAGAACTATATGGAACACGGTAACGACATAGACACATACATCCAGGGTAGCGAGCGGACATAAAGAGTTACCCCACCGTTATGAACAACATGCTATTTCCTAGGACCTCTTCATCAGCATCTACATATACTGTAAGTGAATAATCTGCAATTCATACTTAAGTGCCTGACGGAGGGCATCTCGAACCATTTTCACACTATTTTTCAACCACTCCACTCTAGGAACAGCCCACAGCAAAAACGAACACTTATTTCTTTCCGTGTGAGCACTGATTGCTCTTATTTACAACGATCATTTCTTTCTATGTAGATGAGCGTCAACAAAATATTTTCGCATTCGGAGGAGAAAATTGGAGATTAAAATTTCGTGAAACGATCTCGCCGCAACGAAAAACACCTTTCTTAACGATTGCCACCCCAGCTCGTGTATCATATCCGTGACACTGTCTCCCCTGTTGGGTGATAATACAAAACTGTTTGGCCTTATTGACACTTTTTCGATGTCCTCTGTCAATGTTATCTGTTAAGGAGCCAATACTGCGTAGCAATTCTCCAGCAGAGGATGGACAAGCGTTATGTTGGCTGATGGATTTATTGCATCTTCTGAGTGTCCTTTCAAAAAAATGAAGTCCTTGCTTCAACTTCCACACAACCTTGTCCAATAAACCCTTAGAAACCAAGTAGTATAAGTGAAAAACCTTTAATTTTGGAGGTAAACACAATTTCAGTAGTTAAAGCAGACAAATATCTGCATGGCCAATAGATACAAGTAACGATCGGTCTGGAGCTGACATCTGATGGCTGAAAAGAAAATTGCTAAGACAATTTCTTATTTTCTATGGAAGTCAAAGGGAGTAGGTGCGCTTGTTCTTTGTGATTCAGCGTTATTATTTTATTTCCTACAAAATTCGATAACGTTATAGAAGTTTTTAAACTATAAAAAACAATTGCACATCTGTGGAAAATCTCTGAAATAGGAGAAAGTGAATGGAACCTCAATTTAAGGGATGGTAAGGGATTTGTAATGTTTTTTGAAATATTTTCCTGTAAACAAATTTATGAATAATTTATTGTTGAGTAAGTAGGGTACATATATTAACATGTATCACTATCTATTTTTTAACTAAGTGACTGTGTTTAGATTACAGTATACTCTCTATACTGTACATATTCATGAAAAGGTGTCAGAAAATTTTTATGATTAAAGTACACATAATACTGTGTACTTCTTTCCCTGACACTGATGAAGATAAAACTTTTGAATCTGATGCAGTATCTGCTGAATATACTGGAAGTGAATAGCCAAAGACATTAAGAAGGCCAGAGAATTGGAAAAGAAATAAATGTCCCAAACTTCGAAATGAAGGAAAACAATATACAGATCTGCAGGGGAAAGTTCATGAACACAAGAGAGTAAGACTGTATGTTCACAAATGTGAATTTAAATGTAATAAAAATATTAATGAAGATTAAACACAATAAATATAAATATTTGATGAACGTTGGAATGTAGAAAGCTGGAAGCTACTCAATTTCAGTACAAGAGCCAGTGTTGCCACAAAGAGGTGCCATGAATATAAAAAAACTGTACTTGCAATCTGAAAAGATTCAGAGTATGTTAACAGTTTTTCTCGATGATGTTGGCTGTAAGTAACAATCGTGTTAACAATGTCTGGTTTAAGAAATCTCCAGCTTAAGTTCCGCCAAGAGACTGTAGAACACACAAAAAACAGGAAAAAAATATTCATGATGGAAACGTTCAGATTGTTAAGGACCATATTAACTCACTTCCAGAACTTGGGAATCATTATAGTGGAAAGAAATTTCGTAACTCTTAGTATTTGGATCCTATGATAAATACAACCAGAACGTATCAACTCTATAAAGAATTCTGTGCAGAAAATAATTTACGACCTGTTAAAGAGACAATAGATTTGTGTTTAACACGCCCTTCAGTCTGGGTTTCCATACACCTTGTACTATTGCTTGTGTCATGTGTGGCAGGCTGCGGAATTTGACAGTTCATGGAGACCCAAAAAGTGTTCAGAAACTAACTTTTGAAAAGGAATTACGTTTGCGCAAAGCACAAGCAGCTAGATATGCAAAAGGCAGGGCAAAACAATATTCAGAACATAACAATTCGCAAACAGCAATAGGTTTTGACGTACAGAAGACATTCCATACACCTGTGCTTTCTTGCAGAAGAGCTTATTGTGCAAGACAGCTGTGGACCTACAATTTTTGTAGGCTATACACGATTTAGCCTCTGTAATTGCAACAATATACGTTTGGCATGAGAGTGAGGTGCTCGTGGATGGCAAGAAATTTACTCTCGTCTTCTAGATGTAAGTAGATTGCCCGTATCAGTTAAACACATTTCAGCTTATAGTGACAACGCTGGGGTCAAAATACGTAAAAGTAAATACACTATAAAATCCTGGCATTAAATTACCGAGAATACACGCATTGAATCTGCAGATCACAAATTGGTGATTTATGGTCATTCCTATGTGGAATGCGATCACGATTTTGGAATTATTGAGAAGGTTGCCGGGAAAAATCCTTCCATTTTTGTATCTGAGTGGGCACTGCTCATTTCCAAGGCGAGTACGAAATTTACGATAGTCAAGATGACTGACAATGATTTTATCTCACTAAGTGAATAAATTATTGTCTCAGGGACTCAGTGAAAGGTTTGAGAAAAATTTTGTGATTGCGTTTTTAAAAGAAGTCACACTACATCTTGTTTTTCAAAGAATCTCTCAGTGAAGATATGGAAGATTTTCAAAATGTTAATAAAAAGAAAGCACGTCGTTGCGATAGAAATATCAGTTGCTTCTCTGCTCTGGAAACAAATAATGAAAAACCGAGGTTAAAACTCATTTTAAACATTGAATGTGGTAGCACTGCAAAAAACCACCCTCTCTCTTTTTAAGTATCTTCGCTTTAATACTTTCCATATGTAAAGAAACATTCAAAAATCAACTTTAGTTTATCACTCTAATGATAAAGAGTATTGTTCATAACTGGGCGCCAAATTTGGTGCATGTTTCGCATTAAATGTAATAATTAGGTAAATCGAATAGTCCTGCATATTTTCCTTTGAATTGATTTTTCGAATTTTTTTAAGTTCATAGGCTTTTATTATATGCTTGAATTCCTTAGTTTTCATTTTGTGATAGGTGGGGTCACCATGAAAAAGTGTGTGATACTAGTGAAGAAAATGCTTCATTGAAGAAGAGCCAGTTGATATCTGTACCACAGATAATTATTCACAGCAAACATAGTCTTTTATCGCAAAGATAATCTCAAGTGGGTACTTTCAAAGTCTATCAGAGCAAGAAAAACACCTCAACACAACACTTTAAAACGAGGAATGCTTGTACTAAAAGCAAAAATCGGATATTGGTGCTAGCGCCTACCAAGTCTCAAATATAGGAGAGTTATTCGATGACGACGTGTTAGAGGTATACCAGCTGATAGAATGGAAAAGAGGCAGACGTGTTCGAAGTGCCCTGTATCAAAGAAAAAGAAAAGGACGTAAAAGCAGTGGTATAAGCGCACCAAATGTTGTTAGCTAGTTAGTCTGAAATGAGGTAGGAAGATGTGCGTCGAATGTGCAGAAATTCTGTGAATTAATATTTTCAGATCATTTGATTATCTTCGTTTACATTTATGCACTATTTGTAAATTATACTCAGAAGTATCGTGACTGATCTAACAATACTAACAGTAATTTCCAGACTCGTACTACATGACTACAAATACTCGCGATGTTTCGTGTTTATTTTAAATAATGTAATCAACGAAGTTTATAGCAGCGCTGAATAGTATTTCATCTCCTTGTAATATGAAATGGTTGACTATTCACTTTTGCCACCTATTGTGGGGTTATGTGATAAAAAATATTAAAATGTCTACGAGAGCGCAGGTTGCTAGTTACACGTATTTGAGAGATATTTCGGGTTAAAGGTTAAAATATCTGAAGTACTCAGACCTACAGACTCTACTTCCATTTTTATACCAGTGCATGATGAATTTTACCAGAAACTTACGCAGTCTGAAGCTGCAAGAACACTGAAGCCAGTTAAACAAAATCATGAAGAAGTTGACTGTTATTCAGAAAGTGAACACGACAGGGTGTTAGAAACGGGCTTCGAGTAGACTCATAATCACTTTCAACTCACGCATTAAGTTACTATCTGCTAGTGAAGTGTTCCTGCTATTGACGCATTTATCAATGATTGTTATTATTAATAAAGAGTTACTGAAAAATTGAGCATTGATTGCTTCTTCCAAAATGTGCACGCAATTTTATTTTATTTTATTTATTTATTTATTTTGTAAATTATTTATGGAAACTTCTGTAATGTCTCAACTTCGAACATTATTTACCAAAAAGTAACGTTTTGTTGTTTATACCCGTTGGCTTCTAAGGTTTACGTTCCAATTTAAGAAGTTCTTCAGTTCTAAATCTCGGGTGATATTCCGCATTTTGCTTATGTGTGTATCACTTGCCATTTCTTCCAACTCTGTTAAAGTTTGTTTCTGTAGAAGCAAACACTATAATTATAAATCGAAGTTTAACACCATCTTCTTCTTTATGGAATGCGTGAATGAACATCTGCTTAAAAAGGTATTGGCATACCTTTCACATCGAATAAAGCGTTCATGCTGCGCGCCACAAACCAGTGGTAGGTTTATGGAGGTATATGGCATTAATTGTTTTGAAATTCACATAGACTTCGTGCGCAGTGCGGTATTCCAATAGAACGGACGGTAAGGGCGAAGAGATTGGCATGCTCGTCAGACACTACTGGGAATATCCTTGAAAAAAATCTTTATTAATTTCCATATAATACAGCAATAGTTATGTAAAGTATGTATGTTTTGTGGGAGTTATTTGTGCACCTCAAACCTGCATATATTACTAAAGTCTTTATCACCTTAGCAGAGAATGATCGTTAAGTTTTTAGACTCGACAAAATGCTTTCCAGCTTCAAGATCCGTATTAAAGTGTTGTAATACAGTTTGTTAGATTAGTAAATTACTAGCACCACCATAGACTTATAAATCACAGCTTTGTTAGTCATGAGTATGTATATCAGTTCATTTTATAAAATTAGTAAGATGTCCATGTCGCCTCGTTTTTATTAGTAAACATTTAGCTACGATTTTACCACTGCTGTGTGTAGTAGGATGTGGATTTAAACTAGCGTATTTTATTTCAGTGTTGGGGTATTGTCTTAAATATTTGGATGGTTTATTTCAATTAAGCAAATCTGCAGACCACTAAGCCATACGCGTGACCAATGTACGGAGTACCACACCAGCAGGAACACAACACCGAGTTGCGACGTGTCGCCTATCCCTGCATCGGTGGCAGCCTCCGTCTAAGCTATGTTATGTTATGTTATGTTAACTGAGGACCTAGAAACGACGGAGAGGCTCCGTCCCCGCCGCAGCCGCAGTGGTCCGCAACCCCACGACGACTACCGCAGTCCACTTCACCCCTCCGCCGTCCCACACCGAACCCAGGGTTATTGTGCGGTTCGGCCCCCGGTTGACACCCCAGGGAACGTCTCACACCAGACGAGTGTGACCCCTACGTTCGCATGGTAGAGTAATGGTGGTGTACGAGTACGTGGAGAACTTGTTTGCGCACCAATCGCCGACATAGTGTAGCTGAGGCGGAATAAGAGGAACCAACCCGCATTTGCCAAGGCAGATGGAAAACCGCCTAAAAACCATCCACAGACTGGCCGGCTCACCGGGCGGGCGGATTCGTGCCGGGACCAGTAACTCCTTACCGCACGGAGAGCCGTGCGTTAGACCGCACGGACAAAAAAATGGTTCAAATGGCTCTGAGCACTATGGGACTCAACATCTTAGGTCGTAAGTCCCCTAGAACTTAGAACTACTTAAACCTAACTAACCTAAGGACATCACACACACCCATGCCCGAGGCAGGATTCGAACCTGCGACCGCAGCAGTCCCGCGGTTCCGGACTGCAGCGCCAGAACCGCACGGCCACCGCGACCGGCTGACCGCACGGACAACCGGGCGGGAAGCTCCGTCTAAGTAGTCAGCTCTCCTGCGAGAGAGCAAATTTGTGCTGGACGTCTAGGCTGACCTTAGGATCTACAGCATCACTACAGCAAACACCTCCATATTGGGTAAAATGCATAACTATAATAAAAAGTTAGAAAGCGACACTATTTTAGGCACTCTAAGTTTTAAGTCACCGTTTCCCACTACAACACAGACACATTTCTAAAGGTGGCGACTTTACTGTTTATAGTGCACTAAGATTCCACTTCCATTAGTGCCTGACCTTTCACGTTTGGAATGCTGTCCATTATCAGTACTAAGAGCAGTTGTCGATTTATGACTAGAACAGAATCTCGAGAGCGTAAATCCTACATAAGACACAAAAAATCATAATATATGGTCTGAAATACGCAAATGTAAATGCCCACCTGCATACAGAGTAAAGTAAGAGTTTCGAATATTTTACGCAAATCATATACACCGGTTCAGAGACGTTCTGCTAGGGTGTTAACAGGTCGAAACTACCCGATACGAAAATGTAAGAGAAATGTTTGTGGACATTAAATCGAATTCTCTGGAAGAATGACGACATACTTGTGAAACCGTGCTGGGTAAAAGGAAGCGAATACGAAGATGAAGGAAAGATACCACCAGTAAGAGAGACTGCAGCCAACCCAAACGAAATGCTCATACTTAATATAGTGTATAGATACAACGAATTTCACGATAAATTTATGAAATTTAATTGTTTTTCTCTTGTAATTGCAATGCTATCACACAGCAGAACACAGAGCACTCGCAAAACTGGATATTATCGATATGTAGAGTGACAGAAGAAAAACGCAGCACGAGGAGGGAGTTGTCAGACATAAAAATAAGTAGGTAGGCGTGTTTCAACATCTGAAAGATGATGTCTAATAAAATTTCGTGCCAGTCTCATAAGAGTGGCGCTAATTACCTTCGAGATGAGATGTGGTAAGTTGATGTTAGTTAAGAATGCCCTTAAGGCGGCAAAGACGTCATTATCAGTATCCCACTGTATTTGAACGAGGTCGTGTAATAGAGCTACGGAACCTCTGTGTTCATTCTGTGATGTTGCAGAGACACTCGAGAAGAATATAGCCACTGTACATGTTTGTTGGCAGCAGTGGTCACGAGAAGACGTCCAAGTGGTACTACTGACCGTCATGTTGGCATGATGGCGCATCGCACCGCATCTTCGCCGGCGATTTGAGCGGCTGTTGGCACCACATTAAATCAGCGAACTGTTACAAATCGGTTACCCCAAGCACATCTCCGAGACGGAAGCCCTGTAGCGTGCGTTCCACTGACCTTGAACCACCGCCGTTTGCGGCATCTGTAGGGTCAAGCGAGAGCTCATTGGAGAGCAGGGTGGAGGTCTGTTGTGTTTTCTGTTAAAAGCTGGATCTGACTTGATGCCAGTGATGGTCGTGCGTTGATTAGAAGGAGGCAAATTGAGGGTCCAAAACCAACCTGTCTGTGTGCTGGACACAATGCACCTAACCCTGAGGTTACGCTCTGGACTGCGATTTCATATGACAGCTGGAGCACTCCTGGGTTTATCCCATGCACTTTGACTGAAAAAATGAATAGCATTCCAAGAGGTAAAGGGCTACTACCCTATTGTTAAATCTATTCATCAAAGATGAACCAAGAGCTTCTGCGGAATTCCAGAGAATTATTCCACCAGAACACATATATTAATGTCAGTCGGTTCCATCTTATATGGTAGAGTCACAGGGGTTTTAGATGTTTCCTTGTCAATTTTTACCCCGTACTCCACCTGCTGTCACACTGTTGTTCCCGTGTAGGTGAAACTGTGTTTCCACCTTGACTCTGTCTCTCACAGACATGTACTTGGAGAATCTACCACATAGGTAGCTGTTAAATGCACCACACGCAGTTCCTTATTTAATATGACAGACAGTCCCTTCTCTGACTTTTTCATGAGACTCCACATGATCATTACTTTTAGCCACCAGGACACTGTCACAAGACGGTCTTGTGATGTAAATATCAACATTTAATTTTTGTCTTGTTGCTAAGGAGTACATCATTTCTGGTGTGATTTATGCCGACAATGTCAGTGACAAGATTGACCAAGTCCTTTAACAATAACTGGAAAGCAAAGCGTTTGCCAGTTGGATTCATCCTCCTAGTAAAAAACTGTGGGCTATTAAGCATTTTAGAGTACGTATTAGCAGGAGAACCATTCAAGATGTCTGTGGGAGGTAGGGAGTTCGAGAACTCTTAAACTCTGGCGGTCTCAGACAGCCATTGCATAACAGTGTGAGTAGACTGTTTAGGTTTATATGTTGGTAACGCCACGCAGCGCTGTGTATGAAAATCACTGACTGTGCTGTGTGCAGTCTGTGGCTGGTTGGAATTGTTGGAAAATTCGCTATTGTAGTGTTGGGCAGTTGGATGTGAACAGCGCGCAGCGTTGGGCAGTTGGAGGTGAGCCGCGAGCAGTGGTGGATGTGGAGAGAAGGATGCCAGAGTTTTGAGATGTTGCTATAAGCGGACGATCTGGACGTGTGTCCGCCAACAAAAGTAAATTTGTAAAGATGGATGTCATGAATATATATATATATATATATATATATATATATATATATATATATATATATATATATATATATATATGATGACTTTTTAACACTCTTAAGGTAAATACATTGTTTGTTCTCTATCAAAATCTTTCATTTGCTAACTATGCCTATCCGAGTTAGTGCCTTCAGTAGTTAGAATCTTTTATTTAGCTGGTTGTATTGGTGCTCGCTGTATTGCAGTAGTTCGAGTAACGAAGATTTTTGTGAGGTAAGTGATTCATGAAAGATATAGGTTTTTGGTTGGTTTTTCTTTTGTAGGGGTTTTTGAAAGTCAGATTGCGTTGCGCTAAAAATATTGTGTGTCAGTTTAGTGATGATCGGAATAAGTAAAGAGAAAACTGTTTGAGTACGTTGAGTTTTACTCAGCTGTCTTTGTATCAAATAACGTAGAAGTTTACCAGCACAGTCATTCATAAATTTTTCAAAGGGGACGTCACAACAGGTGAAGAAGCATTAAACCAAATGTAGAGAGGGGCTTTGCAGTCCAAGTTGTTGTTATGTTGAGAGGATTTAGCACATTTTACGCGAGATAAAACTAAACGAATCAAGTGGCACAATGTCCGGCACAGGCTTAACGTTTCATGAATTTTCGTTTGTTGTCGCTATGTTAGAGAGAAACAGCATTTTCAGCTGTTGCTGTGCACAGAAATTCATTATTGTGAGAGATGGAATATGTGCGAATATGGTTGCTGAAAAATTAGCGGATGTACAGGTGAAATATGCAAGATGTCTGTTGGAGGAGCTTTTTTTAACACGTTTTACTGCAGGGTAGGAGTGGCTGAGTGGTTCTCTGCTGGAGGTTGGCGCTGGAGTGGGCGAAGAAGGCAGACAATCAGTTGATAGAAAACTTTATTGATGAACACAGTCAGGGTTCATCACATCTGAAACAGACCGACTGCAGACGACGGGAGGTGATCCTCAGACCTCAGCAATGGGGTACGGGCGTGTCGATGAAGGTGTCTCCCATGGACAGTAGCGGCGGCGTGGCTGCCACAGGATCCTGGCGGATAGTGGCTGATGGCTGTCAGGTGGCGAGGCAGTGTCCCTGTGCCCGAGTTGGACTGTCTGCCACCAACACAGACGGCTCAGGTGTGACGACTTTGTGACAGACTGGTCATGGCTGTTTAAATGCTGTTTCCACCTGTATGGAGACCACTTCGAAACATGTGAAGTGGGGTCGATGTGCTGATGTGGCGTAATTGGTAAGTCAGTCGCTCACGAGACGGGAGTCCGCGTGATGTACCTCTCGTGGAAGCTCTTATTGCGGGAGCCATGTCTGCTGATACTGCTGAGCTTCGGCTGGTAACTCCGGACTTGTTTTGGTTGCTGGTCTGCTGTCTCAGAAGCTGGTGTCTGCGGTGTTACGTTATGGAGGTATCCAAAGGCTGAAACGGTTCATTTTATAAACAATGTGGTGAATTGTGTTGGAATTTCGAGAATGCTATTCGTGGGAGCTTATCTTATACAGGGTCAACATGGACGCCACTGACAGACTGTCGGGATACAGTCTGCATTTTTTGGTAGAGGCATGCGTGGATTGCTAACGCCCCGGACAGACTAATAATGGAACTGTTACCAAAATTAACTTCTTTCTGGCAAAATAAACTTCACAACAGTTTAAAAGAGCTGTAATGTGTAATCATCAAATCCTTCAACACCAAACACTGATTTATGTAGTAACTCACAGATTAACCGAAAGTACAGCGATGTTGTTGTTCTTGCTGTTAGAACAGCTCGGCTTAGTGGTGTGCTGTATTGAGTGGTGCATTTGTTTTGCCTGTGGCCACAGAGATTTGGTGGCTTTTTGTGGCAGTGCGCCGTCAGAGAGCAAACTGTCTGCGCAGATAGAGATGTGACAGCTGCTGGGGTCGAGGTGCAAAGACGAGGAGTCAATTGTCTTATCTGGGTGGACGGCGAAGGAGTACAGAGACTGCTGCGAAGCTGGCGTACCGAGAACCGGGACTGCGACTCCACTAACGGTTGCCGTGAGGTGCTGTTGCAGAGTGACGCCAGAAGAACAGTTGGTGTCTTTTCCAGCTGAGAGAACAGTCAATTCTGAGCGTACTTGAACAGGGGCTTTCATATTACAAGAGGTGCACTAACAGTTTGCTTTGGTGACTGACAGTGGAATATTGATCGAATGAGTTGATTCAAGTAGTTTCAGTGCACTGCAAAGCGCACAAGCGGCATGCACGGAGTGTGACAATTTAGCCGGCCGCGGTGGTCTAGTGGTTCTAGGCGCGCAGTCCGGAACCGCGGGACTGCTACGGTCGCAGGTTCGAATCCTGCCTCGGGCATGGATGTGTGTGATGTCCTTAGGTTAGTTAGGTTTAAGTAGTTCTAAGTTCTAGGGGACTGATGACCACAGAAGTTAAGTCCCATAGTGCTCAGAGCCATTTGAACCATTTTTTGTAACAATTTACGAGCCATATTCCACACAGAAGGACTGTGTAAAAACTGTAGTGTTGAGGTCGCTGTGTTTGCTTGCATGTTCGATGTACGTTTCTTTTCCTGAAATGCGCGTTACGTTCATCTCGTCTTTTACCACTAGACTGTGAGTGTAAATAGAATTGCATATGCCACTGAACGAAGAATACTTTACTAGCTTCGCGAAAGTAGTATTTAAGTTGGTGGGTAGTAGTGTTGCTAATAGTAAGTAGCTCGTGAATGGAGTGGTTACTAGATTTATTATTATAAATGTAAATGCATGAATCTGAGAGTTGCTTCCTTGCTTTATTATTTATATTAAGAGGTTCTGTTTGTAAGCTATTTTCACGTTATTATTATTGTATTGTTGGTCAAGGGGCCGAGTATTGTGAACTTTTTTAATTTTTGTTGTTACCCCCTATTGAAGTGTTACTGATGGGGTGTTAATATCAAATGGTTTTATTAGTGTGCTGAATAAGTCTTAGTTATTATGTTGTTCCAGTGCCCATATCTCAGGGCACATAACTGAACTACATATTTAAACTTAGTCTGTCAATTTGGTTTTTTTTTGTTATTTGTCAAGGTAAATTGTTTGGGATAATAAAAATTATAAGTCATAGCGACTCCACATTTGTGCAGTCCCCAGCCCGCAATCCAATCTGCCCATATCCTACACTACGATTTGTAGCAGAGCATGGTTGGTCATTGTGGAGGTACGGTGCCATATTCCCATAGTATCACATTGTGAACTAGAGACTGTGTTTTGCTTTCCCATGTCCCGTTGTAGATATAGCCACTAGATATGTGCTGGTCATACTGTGCCTGCACAAGGAGGAACTGTCTTACATAGTAGCTATTTGCGGGCACGCCCCTGGAGGAGCAGTATGGTGAATCGGTCTCAGGAGCTTCGGAGGTCAATGGCGAGCTGGTGTAGTTGATGGTGTGAGAGTGGACAGATGTGATTCGGAATCAGGTATTCTATAACATGGCGTATTACCTAAACCCATCGTTTATGGAAAGAGTGAACCGAAATTTGAAGGTGATCCTGATTCTTTATCATCATTCTGGCCAAACACATTGGGACAAAACTCATGTTAATGTTTGCTTTAACGCAGGCAGGCACGAAACTCATAGCTCTTGCTATGCATTAAAGCACCTTTTTGAAATTATTCGGTTTGTGACTTCAGTCTATGTTACAATTACGAACATTTCTATTCCAGGGAATGTAGGACTCAGATCCCACGACTTTATGCAGCATGTATTCATCAATTTTTGTTGTAATATGTGCAACCTTGTGATATTACCGCAGCTTGTTGTTATTGTGGTCTTCAGTCCTGAGACTGGTTTGATGCAGCTCTCCAAGCTACTCTATCCTGTGCAAACTTCTTCATCTCCCAGTACCTACTGCAGCCTACATCCTTTTGAATCTGCTTAGTGTATTCATCTCTTGGTCTCCCTCTACGATTTTTACCCTCCACGCTGCCCTCCAATATTAAATTGGTGATCCCTCGATGTCTCAGAACATGTCCTACCAACCGATCCCTTCTCCTATTCAAGTTGTGCCACAAGCTCCTCTTCTCCCCACATTCTATACAATACCTCCTCATTAGTTATGTGATCTATCCATCTAATCTTCAGCATTCTTCTGTAGCACCACATTTCGAAAGCTACTATTCTCTTCTTGTCTAAACTATTTATCGTCCACGTTTCACTTCCATACATGGCTACACTCCATACAAATACTTTCAGAAACGACTTCCTGACATTTAAATCTATACTCGATGTAAACAAATTTTTCTTCTTCAGAAACGCTTTCCTTGCCATTGACAGTCTACATTTTATATCCTCTCTACTTCGACCATCATCAGTTATTTTGCTACCCAAATAGCAAAACTCCTTTACTACTTTAAGTATCTCATTTCCTAATCTAATTACCTCAGCATCACCCGACTTAATTCGACTACATTCCATTATCCTCGTTTTGCTTTTGTTGATGTTCATCTTATACCCTCCTTTCAAGACACTGTCCATTCCGTTCAACTGCTCTTCCAACTCCTTTGCTGTCTCTGACAGAATTACAAAGTCATCGGCGAACCTCAACGTTTTTATTTCTTCTCCATGGATTTTAATACCTACTCCGAACTTTTCTTTTGTTTCCTTTATTGCTAGCTCATATTGCTTGCTTGCTCATATCCCCATAAACAGTTCAAAATTCCTCAGTGGGTATCAGCACACAGTCATAATTGAAAATGAATTATTTTTCAGTATTAATGCACAAGCAAACACTTCTGTGTGCTGATCACTGCAATATCTAGTGAGAGGCACCCACATGCCTTGCTCATACTGTGGCATCAAGCAATCAGGCCTGCAAGATGAATGGTCTGCCAAGCGAGTGGATTCATTCTTATCTGTCGAGTAACATGAACTCTAGTACTCACAATAAAGTTACAAATTATCCTCCTGTATGAAAAATGCGCAACGGAAACGCTCATCTGACTATCAGCAATTTACAGAACTCTGACTGTTCACTACGCACTGGCAATACCACATTTTCTTTTTTTATTTAACGGCTTTTATCAACACATGGCCATCGCACTGAATATGAGTGGCGCACACATTATAAATTCTGGATATCATGACAACATACAATTCGAAGGAAAAGGCCACCAATCTTTTTCTTTTCACTATCTTATTTATTCCGATAAATTCTGTAACCTAAACACACAAATTCTATAACCTACAACAATGACACATGAGAAATTACGCCCAGTGGGCATGGCTTTACATTGGTGATTCTCTATCTTATGGTCTCGTAATTATTCAACGCTACAGTGCACTTTCTGGATAGGATGGTGGATCTTTTTGCTATATCTCACACTTCGAGTCTCACAACCATCATCACGGAACTTCCCTCCAGACCGAGCAGTACAAAAGGAACACGCATAACCCATTACCTCTGCAACTACCTAGCTACTCTCCCATGCAAACCACACATACCCAAATTACATGACATACACCACACTACAGCATGGAATACAACACAATAAATAGTCACAACACTATCACTTTCAGCTTTCCCACTTACATTAGTATTTATCCCAGTTTCACACGACACTGCCCCACTTCGTAATTCTTCTTTCCTACTATGAACTCTGGAGATATATGCACGTCTTCCTGTGCAATGCAAGCCAAGTAGCGTTGCTGGATAGACGGCTGACTCACCTTGCTTCTCTCTCAGAGTATTATAGTTTGAATCAAGCATCACACGGAAACATATCATGCAAAGTAATATTAAGTGCATATTCATCACACACGCGAGTCCTCAACTGATACCATGGACGAGTACTTCTCTTTATCCTTTGTCTCATACACAGATTGAGACTCACACAGTACTCACCACGTGGAAGAAATCGTCTCTAATTTCAAGTCCTGCACACGCCATTCCTTCAATATTTCAACTTATAGTACACACGCTAGTAATTCAGCTTAACTTAAGCACACGGAAGTACTTCAACCTATTGCTACACGTGGTTTCATTGTGACCGTTGGTCACTTCCGAAGATTACTATGATCCCATTAATATTACCTGTCTGACATTTAATTCTCCCCACAAAAGTTCCTGAAAGAGAGAAATTATTATTCCAAACTACTCTTAAATATTCCACATGCATACCATGTCCCCACTCTTTTATCTTTACGGAGCACACCTAAGACAGGTCTTAACAGCACAAGATCCAGCGGCAGAGTGCTGAAACATGGCCGTTCTTCAGGTCCTCTCGCACCTCTGCCGAGGTGGGGGAAGACCATGCTACCGTATTGGTCATCCACATTTCAGGCGCTCAAAGCTCCGGTAAGTTTCATCTCTTTGGTTCCACCAAAGGTGGCCAAAGGATCGTCTCAAAGATGATCATATATTCACATTCACTATCTGCAGTTAGCAGACGACCATACATTCATTCATTTCACAGATCTCACCAAACTGGATGTAGGGATTCATTTTGTGGGAGTGCACATGTGATCAATGAAATAAATAAATTGTCATTCTTTCCCACACTGGTATCCGGCTTCGCTGTATTAATTGAAATTGAGTTCTTTTTACAAAAAATATGTTGTTCTGACAAGAATAATGAAGTATGTTGTACCTATTTTCAATGTCGGGCGGTACTGTACCCTTTCACTAGCCTCAATGTTTTTCAACTTGTGTTCTGTCTTAAGACATGCAACAACTCTTCCTCTTTCCGTATTACTGGTAGTTCTGCATGCATAAGCTGCTGAAGTGAAATCTTTTGTATGTAACTTATCTAACTCTTCGATTATATGACGTTCAGGTAGACACTGGATGTCTATCTTTTCATAGTTCCCTAAATTTTCCAAATAGACAAGTAGCTCTTCTATTTTATTACTCACTCCTCTAGTATTTAGATGAAATGAAGTAATCTTACTTGTCTGTGCATTCTTAAGTATTCTGTGAAGCTTTTCTGTTATTTTGACTTCTTTAAAAACAGGGCGTCTGAATCCTGATTCTAACCTAAGAAAGGTAACTCACTGGCACCAGTAACCAAAAGGATTTTGCTTTGTGTGATGGTGGCCTTCTCTACATTTTCTGCAAGAAGCTATCTTTATCTCTCCTACTGAGGTGCAGGCCGTGTCTAGTATATCCCCATCTCCCAACTGTAGCTACAGGCACTGCACTCATGTGAGTTTTCATTTTAGTCAGTAGCCGCCTGATCAACTCTGTCTTCACACAGCTCACAGCAGTGTTGACCCAGGGCTAGTCATGGCACTGCAGTACCTCCACAAAACTCACACTTGTTTGTGTGTGGTGTTGCTACTCCTATTTCATCCAGGCCACCCCTAATACTGTCATTATTTTCCTTTGGAAGGCTGTTACCTGCTCCACCTGCTACAATAATCTGATTCTCTTTGCCAAAATGTTTGCGCAAATTCTCTACGTCCTCTGTCACCTTGCTAATTATGGCACTTGGCTTCACAATACTTGTCATCTGGTACCCCGTTCGTAGTTTGTCCTACACCATCTGCGCTCCACTCTCCCCATGACTATTATCTAGCAGCAAGACTGTTTTCTTCCTGCACTCTTTTGGTACCGACCTACACTTGGTTTCTTTGCTAGAAGCCTGCTGCACCCTACTGTGCCCTACAGCTCGAAGAGACTTTTCCACTCCTACTTTACGTAACAGGTAAAATTTATTCGCTACTGTAAGCTCAAATGTAGATGAAGAAGTTGAAGAACTATTTCCCTTTCGTTCTTCGCCTTTTTACCTTTACACGGTTACCACGATCTTTTTCTGAATTCAGCAAACGAAGTTCATATTTCGAGTGTTATAATTCAGCCTGAAGGGCAGAAATATTTGCCTCCAACAAATCTATTCCTTTTTTTGTCATAGTCTACAGTTCCGTGGGGCAGGCTCGCTGAGTTCTCCAGTCAGTTCCTCACAATCCAAATGAAATTCCAACCCACAGTATCCACATATCTCTCGCTCTTTGACTATCCTACGGTAACATCCCAAACTTATCACGCATTGCAACACCGATTACAAGCTTAAAAACCGAATTAAATCCCTGAACACGTTACACACAACACGAGTTTTCATTATTTACGACCGAAAAAAATAAGACCTACAGGTTAGTACTTTCAAGTGTATGATGTAACGTAAAAAGGTAAATATTTCCGCTTACAATAGGAACTCAGCACTCACATAACTTCAGTAGCCATTAATTACATTTTTCACGATAGACTCGTATAGCTTTATGTACGCAAACTGCATGTAAACAAATTATTAGTGCAGTTCTGGTCTACAGAACAATTAAATACGTGCAAGTCAATCAGAGATTTAAATATGTGACATGTACCCGAGACTGTAATCATAATGAAACACCACTTATGGGCACATTTCACAACCCAGTGACTCAGAAAAAGAAATGGGCTTGAACTGACCTTCCAATCGGAGGACTGCCCAGAATTTTTTTTTAAAAAATGATGATAAAGAGGGGACCACATGCGCGAGGTTCCATGTAACCAGTTAATAAACAAGGCTTTAAAGAGCGTACAACAAAATACATAATTATACAAAAGGGGGTGCCTCCACTGAGGATTCGTTTAAAACATACACCCATTCAATTAAATATGGTGGTCATTCTTCTGCCATATGTGTTCTAGTAAACCATATTCGATGATGTTCGAATCGAAGTACCTTCATAATGGAGACCTGCGTTACGCTATGCCTGTTTGTACATTTCCTGCCCCATCAGTAGTAATTCTGCAAACAACAAAAATTAGGGTTGAGTCCCTCCCAGATTTCGAATCTTTTGTATTGTGACAGTGGACCTATGTTTCAGTATCCAATACATTTTTGACACGGATGTGCGAATACACTTTAATTAGAAAATGTGCACAAACAATGGCTTCTTTTTATCCCTTTGGTAAATGAAACCCCTAAACACAGAGTGGGATAGGACAAGGAAAGCATGGAAGGGCGAACCCCATAATAGTAGCATCATTTGAATAGTCACATTTATTTAACCACCACAATAAAGTTAATACTAATTAGTTTCTTAGAGCAATAATCGGCTTTTACAAATGATTTTACCTCAGAGCAAACACGATGCTAAAATCAGCATAAAACTACTGAAAATTTTGTCAAGTACCAAAATAGCAAACTAGATTAAGGCTGATCACAAGTGAGGAAAGTACGATCCCAATTTAGGCCAAAACCAGTAACTATGGGCCTAAATGGTTCGGAAATATTTGCGTGACATAACAATCAAGACAGTATCTTGTGCTTACGCAAGTTTAGAAAAAACTTAGCTACCTGAAATTCATAAGGTGGGCAATACAAGCAGATTCCAAAGGGGATGTAAAACCTTAAGAAAAACTTTAAATAAGGTTCCATAGACCAGAACATTAAGTGATATAGCCACAACTTCACTTAAAATTTATTAGCAGGCAGAGCGAACCAGTCCACTAAGGCAATCGCTGATGCGCCTCAAAGGCAGCCAATAAACACCAAGGCGGTGTGTAGCAGCAACAGGACCACGCGGCCACCAACCACTGAAAAACCGACCGTGAAGCTCAGAAGACAAAGCAGTCTACAGGAAACGTACTCACACCGATTTGTACTTGCAGGGCACATGTCGTTTCCGACGCTGAGACTTTGCCAGCTGAGCTGTCCCATCTGGGAGTTACGTTTCGTCAAAATGGTTATAGTGATAGACAGATCGAACGTGCGTTGCGCTATCGACCAACTGTACATCGGGTGATTGTTGATAATTCTGAGTCGACACCTACGTCTACCGCCTTTTTGCCTTACATAGGAAACGCTTCCAACAAGATCGATCGTATTTTACGGAAATACGATGTGAAATGTGTTTTTCGACCTCCATCTAAAATTAGAGTGCTTTTGAGTTCTGTTAAGGATGATCTAGGTCTGCGTAAGGCGGGTGTATTCGCATTCCTTGTAGCTGCGGCATGGCGTATATTGGTCAAACTATCAGGACCGCGGAGGACCGATGTACTGAGCATAAACGGCACACACGATTACAGCAGCCAAGTATATCTGTTGTTGCCGAACATTGCTTGGATACTGGTCACCCCATGTTATATAATAACACCGAGGTATTGGCATGCACGTCCAGCTATTGGGACAGTGTTACTAAGGAGGCAGTTGAGATTGAATTAGCAAGCAACCTCGTTAACAGGGATGGAGGTTTCTGCTTAAACTCTGTTTGGAATCCGGCTCTCTCCCTTGTCAAAAAATAGAGGGACAGAGTCAATGCTACCTCACCTGCGAATTCATAGTTTCACTATCGATAGCTCTGACTTTGGTCACCTTTGGTGGCACTAGTGTTCAGTTTGTGTGTTATCTTTCCTGCTTCAGTCCGAGAACCGGGGTTTTAAATCTGCATGTACGTCGCCTGTTCGTTTCAGTTGCCTTGAAAATGGCGGGGTGTTCTCCCGCCGATATATCGGTGGTCGCTGAAAGTGTTACCTGGCTGAATTCCTGGAAGTTATTTGAAAGTATGATTACTTTTAGAAGCGTAGGTGTGGGGGAGGAGGGGGGGAGGCGGGTGCGGGGGAAGAGGTGTTAGAGACTAAGGCTTAAATGTACATAATTCTGAAATTTACCAACAAAATGGCGGCTACTGCAGCAACCAGAACCAGTTTTGTTATGTGGGTTACATCAAAAACTAAAATTTCTGTCGTCTTTGATACAATTACTCAGATGAAATAAAGAAAATAACAATTGTTGTAGCCGATAACGACAATTTTCACTCTAGTTTAGGGTTAAATGTTTAATGCTACAAAAATATTACACTATTATTGTATCACTCCTTTGATTTCTGTTGTTTCTTTTTCGTTTCAGTAATTGTAGTAATTTCAATCCCAGAAGTAACTCATTCTTTTTCTAATTCTGCTCTTTACTAGCCGGTTAGCTGACATTTCAGGTTGCTAGCTTTAGTGTTTTTGCGAGACCCGATTTGTTTTCCCTTGTAACATTTCTCGTTGCCAGTGTGTAAAATGATCACTCTGGCGTGAACTTTTCGTAAGAGGTTCGGTTAAGTTAAATCCACGTAGACGCGTTGCAAGTGGTGCGCAATTTAAGGACTTTTGTTGCCATCTCTGACCGTAAGCCTCCGCTGCTCTGTGTATCAGCTAGGTTACCACATATTCGCGGGATGTCTCGACTGTTACGGGCGAAATGTCCCGACTTTTGAATACTGCAAACAATTTGAAATATAATCCATATTCATTTCAAAAGTGAGTGTATGAAAGTTCCGAATTGGGTTTCTGAACGCGTCGATGGCGGTAACCAAACAAATTTAGAATACGTAGCCATGGGTGCCCATACGACAGTTTGTAGGGAGGGGGGGGGAGGGGAGGAGGTCTAGATCTGGAGGTATGATGTATTTTTAATATTTTGGAATGTCGGAATGCACTAATTTTTTCCACTCCCTGTGAGCTGAGGTGAGGAGGAAGGGGGGATGGGGGGGGGGGGGAGCGGGAGCTCCCTCTTGGTTGCAATCCGCCGATGAACTAAAGACAAGCCCGAACTGTACTTCTGGAAAACAATCAGCAGCGTAGCTTCCGTTACTGCATTTTTATCGCCATGCCGCTGTTTTTGTCATCAGTCTTCTGAGTGGTACGATGCGGGTCGCCACGAATTCGTCTCCTACGCTCATCACCTCGGAGTAACACTTGCACCTTGCGTCCTCAGTTACTTGTCGGATATATCCCAATCTCCGTCGGATATATCCCAATCTCCGTTTTCCTCTACAGTTTTTACCCTCTATAACTCCCTCTAGCGATGAAGGTTATTCCCTGATTTTTCGATACATGTGAAAGGCACCCACATGCCTTGCTCATACTGTGGCATCAAGCAGTCAGGCCTGCAAGATGAGTGGTCTGCCAAGCGAGTGGATTCATTCTTATTTATCGAGTAACATGAACTCTCGTACTCACAATTAAGTTACAAATTATCCTCCTGTATGAATAATACGCAACGGAAACGCACATCTGACTATCAGTGATTTACAGAACTCAGACTATTCACTACTCACTGGCAATACCACATTTTCTTTTTGTCTTTTATTTAACGGCTTTTATCAACACGTGGCCACCGCACTGAATATGAATGGCGCACACATTATAAATTCGGGACATCATGACAACATGCAATTCGAAGGAAAAGTCCACCAATCTTTTTCTTTTCACTATCTTATTTATTCCGATAAATTCTATAACCTTAACACACAAATTCTATAACCTACAAGAATAACACATGAGAAATTCCGCCCAGTGGGCATGGCTATACATTGGTGAATCTCTATATTATGGTCTCGTAATTATTTAACGCTACAGTGCACTTTCTGGATAGGATGGTGGATCTTTTATTATACCTCACTCTTCGACTCTCACAATCATCATCACGAAACTTTCCTCCAGACCGAGCGGTACAGAAGGAACAAGCATAACCCACTAATCTTTTGAAACTACCCTGCTATTCTCCCATGCAAACCACACATACCCAAATTACATGACATACATCACACTGTAATAAGAAATATGAAACACTAAATAGTCACAACACTATCACTTTCAGCTTTCCCACTTCAATTAGTATTTATCCCAGTTTCACACGACAGTGCCCCACTTCGTAATTCTACTTTCCTACTATGAACTCTGGAGATATATGCACGTCTTCCTGTGCAATGCAAGCCAAGTGGCGGTTCTGGATAGACGGCCGACTCACCTTGCTTCTCTCTCAAAGTTTGAATCTAGCGTCACACGGAATCACATCACGCAAAGTAATGTTAAGAACGTATTCATCACACACGCGAGTCCTCAACTGATACCATGGACGAGTACTTCTCTTTATCTTTTGTCTCATACACAGATTGAGACTCACACAGTACTCACCACATGGAAGTACTCGTCTCTAATTTCAAGTCCTGCACACGCCATTTCTTAAATATTTCATCTTATGGTACACACGCTATTTTTTAAATATTTCAACTTATTGTACACACGCTAGTAATTCAGCTTAACTTAAGCACACGGAAGTATTTCATCTTATTGCTACACGTGGTTTCATTGTGACCGTTGGTCACTTCCGAAGATTACTACAATCCCATTAATATTACCTGCCTGACATTTAATTCTCCCCACAAAAGTTCCTGAAATAGAGAAATTATTATTTCAAACTACTCTTAAATATTCCACTTGCATACCATGTCTCCACTCTATTGTGTTTACGGAGCACAACTAAAACAGGTCTTAACAGCACAAGATCCAGCGGCAGAGTGCTGAAATATGGCCGTTCTCCAGGTCATCTCCCATCTCTGTCGAGGTGGGGGAAGCACCTTGCTACCGTATTGGTCAGCCACATTTCAGGCGCTCAAAGCTCTGGTAAATTTCATCTCTTTGGTTCCACCAAAGGTGGCCAAAGGATCGTCTCAAGGATGATCATATATTCACATTCACTATCTGCGGTTAGCAGACGACCATACATTCATTCATTTCACAGATCTCACCAAACTGGATGTAGGGATTTACTTTGTGGGAGTGCACATGTGATCAATTAAATAAATAAATTGTCATTCTTTCCCACACTGGTATCCGGCTTCGCTGTATTAATTGAAATTGAGTTATTTTACAAAAAAAATGTGTTGTTCTGACAAAAATAATGAAGTATGTTGTACCTATTTTCAATGTCGGGTGGTACTGTACCCTTTCACATGTTCTACTATCCGGTCCCTTTCTCTTGCCTGTATTTTCCATATGTTCCTATCTTCGCTGATTCTGCGGAGAGCTTCTTCATTCCTTACCTTATCAGTCCACCTAATTTTCAACATTCTGCTGATAGTACCACATCTCAAATGCTTCTGTTCTCTTCTGTTCCGGTTTTCCCACAGTCCATGTTTCACCACTATACAATTTTGTACTCCGAGCTTACATTCTCAGAAATTGGTTCCTCAGACTAAGACCAATTTTTGATACCAGTAGACTTCTCTTTGCCAGGAAGGTCCTCTTTGCTTGTACTAGTCCGTTGTTTGTCTCCTTGCTTCGACAGTCATATTTTTTCTTCTTCTAATGAAGCTAATGCCTTAATTTTGTGTATTTCGTGTTATTCAGTTTTAATGTTAAGTTCCCAGCTATTCTCTTTTCTGCTACTTCATATTACTGTTGTCTTTTTCCAGTTAACTCTCAATCCAAATTCTGTACTCTTTAAACTTCTCTTAGGACTTCCGTTCCTTGGTGGTGATCGCATATCGCGCCAGTGTACTTTTTCGCTTCATGCTTTCGTCTGAAGAGAGATAAAAAAAGCAGCGACTTTCAGTTGTGTGAACAACGGCCGTCGATGTTCTCAGTTCATTCACTCGGTGGAAATACAAATAAGTTGAATGTAGCTACATACAAGTTGTGAGTATTAAGTAACTACACTATCAGCGCTAAACATAGACCCGTCTGACGTTCTATGTTTCATTAGAATAAGAAACGCGAAGTATACACTTGTTAATTATGCGCGTTTTTCTCCACATTTAACAGTTTAATGTGCAGCTCTTTGCATTAAGAAATATAACAGATATTTTGAGTACATTGTACCAGTGTACGACCTGTTTTCATAAACATGTAATAAGACAATACTTAATGATTTAAAACTTACGTCCTTTTTGTGACCCAACATTTGTGTTCTTGCCCACTGAATTGTTAAACCACCAATCCCAAAGTCCAGATTTTCTGCAAATTGGACCAGTACAAACCCGCACAGAGGGGGCTGCTGCTTCAGCTGTTTAAACCGTAGTTGTGAGCGCTTGGTCCCACATCGCTGTCTCACAAACTGCTGGTCTTCACCACAACTCTGGCAAGAGAACGTTACAGGGTAGGCCTGCTAACAGCAGAGCCAACTGGACACAGGCTTCTTCAGGGATACAAAGTAATAGGGAAGAGACAGTAACAATAACGTAGCGACACGCAAGTTCTTAATCCAGTTTTAGCATTTAAACGACACTGAACTTCCGAAAAGAACTATTATTTTTCTCTCTATGTTTTTGGAAGATGCATATGCTAATATTCAATTATTCATCCTCTGCAAATTGTAACTCTGAACTGCATGAAAAAATCAATACTCTCTTGATCGCCGAGGAGTATAGTAATATTACCAATTCTTCATTCTGTAATACTTTGGAAATATAAAAGTCCGTGGCATTAAAAAGAATAAGCAGGTTAAGAACAAGCAACTCCTTGTTGCTGTTTATCGAGAATATTTGTAAAGTAAAACGAATATGACAGATAAATTAAATGTTTTCAAACATGTGGTATAAATTTTTTCATTGTGAGGCCAATTTGAGGTTAAAAGGAAGTTGTTGGCTTGGCAACTGCAGCAGAACTGAGAACCGCTAAAGAATCACGAAAATCGGTTGTGTAGAAGTGGCGATGGTTGGAAAAAATTACAGGACTTAAGTAAAAAAAGCAGTTTTTGCAGCAGCGCCAGTATCGAAAGGTCTCACTTAGCCATTTAAATCACTGCAATGGATAATTTCTGTTGAAATTGATGGTTCAAATGGCTCTGAGCACTATGGAACTTAACATCTGAGGTCATCAGTTCCCTAGAACTTAGAACTACTTAAACCTAACTAACCTAAGGACATCACACACATCCATGCCTGAGGCAGGATTCGAACCTGCGACCGTAGCAGTCGCGCGGTTCCGGACTGAAGCGCCTTGAACCATTCGGCCACGCCGGCCGGCTTGTTGAAATTGAGTTCAAATAAACCTAAATACGCTGATCCATGTTACAGAAAAATATAATTATTTCGTTAAAATAAATGTTTTTATCCTAAAGTAACTAAGGCTTTGTCCAACAGACTTTCTGAATGACATCTTTTGTCTGCTTACATCATCTAAAAGGAAGTCAAGGACAAACGTATATTTCTCTAGAGTTATTCGATAACAGCATACTGGAAAAAAGGCATGTCGTCTTCAGTCAAATCCAGGAACTGAATATGAAGCTATGCGTGATGAATTTTTTTGCTGTGCATCCAAAATAGTTTGTTTTCCCCTTCTTTTTCTCTCTATCCAGTAACACTGAAGCAATAGGAATTTCGCAAGTCACTGATACCACCACAGTTACACAGTACATCTACTACAGCAGAACATGGACCGTCACGATGATTTTCAAATCGCACAGAGAGAGAACGCGCCGCTCGATTGCTTGCAGTACTGTCGATGCTCATAAAAAGCGCACGCCCCCCCCTCCCCCTCCCCCCCCCCCCCCCCACACACACACACACGTCCCAAAATCACATATAATGCGAGTTGCGCGGCGCGCCTCACTGAACGGTTACCTGTAATCCTTCATCACCAGAAACAGGAAGAGCCTAGCTTCTTGGATATACAGGGCGTCCACATGAAACAGCTGTGGTTTCCAAGTTCAATTAAAATTGAAAGTATTAGCCATGGATCCTTGCGGTCTGTGGTATCATTTACAGTAACCAAAAAGTTTTGCGTATATTTTTCTCCAAAAGAATTCTTTTATTTTGCTTCAGGTGCTACATAATTATCAGAAGTGGCTACAACTCATGAGAGGATCCAATGTGTGGCTCGTTGTGCGGAAACTAAGTCACCCATTGCTGTCCAAAGAAATTTTCGACGTGAATTTCCACGGAAGCCGTCAGATGTTGCGACTAGTACGGCTTAGTATGAACAGTTCCCAGCCGCGCTGCGTGTAAATAGGCACGTAGGCTCTGGCAGAAAGCGCACATCTGATGAAGTCAGATCGCCGAGCAGCGCCAGAGCTAAACATCCCTCGCCGAACAGCTCATAAGGTGCTGCGTCAACTACTTCGCTTGGACTTTTAGGAAATTCAAAACGTGCAAGTATCGAAGCGAAATGACTTGCAGCTTCGTCACGAATTTGCTGTTGAGATGTTGGACCGGGTCGGACAAAACCTCATCTATCTAGGAAATGTCGTTTTCTCTGACGAAACAACCTTTCATCACGTGGAAAGTTAATCGGCACAATATTCCCATCTGGAAGGTTCGGAAAACCTCCAGTTTTCGTGAACATGTCAGAGATCGTGAAAAGGTCAATGTATGGTGTGCACTGATGAAAGGCCGGAGAGATGCACTTTTTTTTTTAACGAGCAGATTGTAACAGGAGCGGTTTATCATTCTATGCACAACAGTGCATTGCACCAGTGCGTTTAAAAAGGCCGCGCGACAAAATTAGATTTTTCTGGGGGTCACATCTCGGTTTCTATTGACTGTAGAGGCAAGGGCTCAAATGATTTAGATAGCCCAGTGCCTAGAGTCCATTTGTATGTCTCTCGAAAGAACGGGCATACGGTATCCTACAATACCGGGTCAAAATTGAAACGTTACACACTTACTCCAACGCAGGCAAGTTGAGCATATCGGTTGGCTATTTTTCATCGCATGTGTCCTAGAGTGGACCTTAAGCAGCTTATTAAAGCAGTATTACTTCATGGGCTGCTCCGGATTTTTGGGTGTCAAAGTACCGTTTGTGAGAATGGTCACTTACATAACTTCTATTCATGATAAAAACTCGAAATTTTTCCCATATGTTCTTAAGACGTGTACCTTGTACTTTTTTGGACATCGTTATCCGTTACCGAAATCTAGAGATTCAAAATTGCTGTAGTTATGCAAGTAAAATATCCACGTAATATCCTGTCTGAGACTTTCGTTAACACGTGACGAGGGTTATGCGGTCATCGCAAGAGTTCTGAGGTTACCTAACTATGTGCCTGGTCGCCATTTTTTCACCAATAAACCTTTATGACACTCTGTCTTTGTATAATGGGCACTAACGCCTATACAGGCACTCTGGACCTGTATGTTATTCGATGGCGCCAGCTAGAGGCGTGAGCGTCTTATAAAAAAATATTTCGTCACACGAATTTTTTTGTACTTGCAAATCGAACAGCTCATTTTTTTTGGTATACTGTAGGTGAACCCCAAAAATGTGTACAGTGAACTTGCGTTCGACTTGAGACGAATTTGTGTTAGTCTGCTGCGTGCTTATTTGATTTTTATATGTGTCAAAGTATATAAATCTGTCGAAGTATTAAATAAACTATCAAAACTTTACTGATCTACAAAATTCTTTTTATACAAGCAGCACACCCTGTCGTAACCGGGACAAGAAGGGAACCCAACTGAAAAATGCTCCTAACGGAATACAAAAAAAAGATGGATACGCTGCCCTTTAAAAGACTCTAACAGGAAAGTGTATAATCAGGTGCTTCAATCCTCATTCTGCCTTTTTCCCAAAAATTTTGGCATGAGAACGTATTCACGGTTTTTGTGCTGAAAGAGACTAGCAGAAAGACTGACTATAGAAGAAAGAGGAGACAGTGCCAGTCGGAGACAAAGAGAGTCATGGTGGGAGAGAGAAAGTGTCAGTACAAGAGAAAGAGAAGTGAATGAAGACAATAGCAGTGGGAGCCAAAGAGAGAGAAGATAATAATGGTCAGAGAGAGAGAGAGAGAGGCAGTAAAAGTGAAAGAGTGATAGATGGAGACAGTAGCAGAGGGAGCAAAAGAGAGAAGAGACAGTTTAAATGACAAAGGGAGAAGAATGGAGATAACACACAGGCATTGAGGATCTGAACCCTTCCAGACTGAGGAAATTTGTAAACGAAAGAATTTGCCCACTTTTACCCATCACCTAAGACCATGTGATAAAGTCTTCTGGTTTGGGAACCAAATCCCAAGCAAACCATCCCCAAGGACATGCGTGGAGAGGAGAAAATAGTGAGTGAAGAGAAAAAAGAAAGAGACAGTGGCCATGGGAGAGAAAACGAACGGGACAGAGACAGTGGCACTGGGACAGAGAGACAGTAAAGTGGCAGAGAAGAAGGCAAGTGGCGGAAAAAAAATGAAATGAGCGTTTGGCATGAATGGCTGTGACGCCCCGCCGAGCGAAGTTCGGCCGCCAACTGCAAGTCTTACTTCATCCAACACCACATTGAGAAACTTGCGCGCCGGTTATGAGGATGAAATGAATGAAATGACAGTGAGGACAACACAACATCCAGTCCACGAGTGGAGAAAAATCTCCAACCCGGACGGGAATCGAACCCGGGCCTGCTGCAAGGGAGCCAAGCATATTATCACCCAGCTAATCAGGCGGACAGTGGCAGAAAAGAAGACACTGGCAGAGAAGAAGACAGTGCTAAGGAAGAGCGAGAGTAAGTGATGAAGACAGTGACAGTGGAAGAGGCAAATACGAGAAAAAGAAGACAGTGGGAGGGATATAACAGTGTCAGAGAGGGAGATGCTGACATGTAAAACTCCCTATTGCAACCTCGCCTCAGATTTAGTGGTAAGTTGTCCCAGTGGATAGTCCGTCAACAACTGAATACAGATCAAGCATGAAAACAGGAAGAAGGTGTACTGAACTGTGAAAAAAGAAGCAAAATAATGGACGGTCCAAGCTCAAGATGTGCAACATCGAGCGAGTTTGAATATCCACGGCGTCGTGGTTGTTTGGTCGCGGTGTTGGAATGCGAAAGGGGAGATTCGTGTTCAGATCTCTCTCGTGCCCCACACTTTTTTGTTTTTCGCAAAACTATGAACTGTCCGTCCAGTCATTGACACGTCTATTCACTGCATTCAGATTTGTGTATGTGTGGTGGTGTAACGTCCGTTTGCAAGAGTGAGGAAGGGAACACCAGGTGTACATACATGCTATTTGTTCTACACAAGTACCACATGTCATGACCCTTGCGTTCTGTTTTCGAAGTTTTGATTGTTGAATTCCTTTGTTTGTAACATAGTTCACACCCCTTTATTTGTTGTTTTCATTTCTGTGAGAGGATGTGGCATCTTGCATGCCCTCGCTACTCATCACATTTACTTGCGACGGTAATATGTTCTTAGCACATGACTCTTATTCTATAAGCAATGTACAGTATGACAATCGCGAAGACTACAGAACGAGAACACATATGTCAATGACCAGACGAGAAGTTCATAATTTGCGAAAAAGGAATGGGGAACAAGGGAGGTTTGAACACCGATCTACCGTTTTGCAGTCCAACGCCGTTATCACACAACCTCGACGCCGTGATACTTACAATCCGCTCGATGTTGCACATCTCTTGCTTGGACCATTCACTGTTCCTAGTTTGCTTCTTTTTCCACAATTCAGTACACCTTCTTCATGTTTTCACTCTTGATGTGTGTTCAGCTTTTGATGGGCTACCCACTGGACCATTTCACTACTAAATCGGAGGGAGCTGCGGTGGGCAGGTTCCCTTGTGAGTAGGAAGGTTTCATAATAGAGAGAGACTGGGAAAAGGGTGTAGAATGTTGTGTGTCAAAGAGCAACATATTCGCCTTGTTGTGCTCCGACAGGAGAATTTTCAGCTGGTGTGGACTTGCTGGGGCAGTTTGCTGCCCCGAGCCTCTTCCTCTTCAGCCAAATGCTGTATTTCAACAGGATGGTGCACCACCGCACAGGAGTTTACATGTTCGTAAGTTGCTGGACCGAACATTTCCTGGGCGTTGAATAGAATGTGATGGGCCGTGAATTCCGCACATAACCCACCTGCACTTCTACCTATGAGGTGATGTGAAACACATTGTGTATGCCTCGTCTGTACGTGACCTTGGTGATCTCCGTAGAAGAATTGCGGTTGCAGTGGCCTCCATCACCACAGATGTGATGGTGCGCCCACGGGTGGAGATGGAGTACCATCTAGACAGTTTGCAGCTTACGAAACGAGCCCATATTGAAGTGTATTAAATTTTTGTGCCAAACTTTTTGAGTTAGTTCACATAATGCCACAAACCTCAATTAGCTATGTCTCATAGTTCTTTATATTGCAAGTGAAAATCTGGAAAGTATCATTTGGACATCCTCTGAGTTGGGTTGGTGGATTTGTAATCGAGTAGTGTTTCCCTTTATTCGTACAACCCAAACAGAAACAGGAGGGAAGATCAGTGTTTAAGGTCCAGTCGACATCGAGGTCATTAGAAGATGATGATGATGTTTGGTTTGTGAGGTGCTCAACTGCGCGGTTATTAGCGCCCGTACAAATTCCAAACCTTTGCTCAAGCCAATCTCGCCGCTTACATGATGATGATGAAATGATGAGGACAACACAAACACCCAGTCATCTCGAGGCAGGTGAAAATACCTGACCCTGCCGGAAATCGAACCCGGGACCCCGTGCTCGGGAAGCGATAACGCTACCGCGGGAGAGGTCATTAGAGATGGAGCACAATCTCAGATTGTTTTGTTAAGGATAGAAAAGGAAATCAGCCATGTCCTTGCAAAGAAAACATCCCGGCATTTGCCTGGAGCGATTTCGGGAAATCACAGCAAACCTAAATCTGGGTGACTGGACTCGGATTTGAACGATCGTCCTCCCGAATACGAGTCCAGTTGTAATGTGGCCATTTTTCGATGAAAATGTCCACTGGCCTATTTCAGAGGTTGATATATAAATACCCTTGATCAAGCAGTTGTCCAGTGCATTGCTCTGTAATTACAAATCTAGGTTAGCATTGGCAGTGGCTGTTTTTCGCTTCACTTCTGCCTTGCTTATGTAGTCTGTGGTGGTTCCAAAGACTGGAAATCTCACAAAATGGATGAGTAAGATAAGAACCTCTGATAAGAGGAATTTCCCATTATAACACTGTACTTTGGGCTATGACCTGTCGGTAAGCCTGGTGTTTTCATCGACCTGCGCACTCTCCAGGAGGGATGGGAAGAATGCATTCCTCCACCAAAGGAAACATCAAATTCTTTGCAAAAGCCCAGATAAGAAATATATTGGCAGCTGTGCTTCTATTCGGGCGTGTGAATCTTTGTCACGACGCCTCGGGATAACGTCCAATTTTAACTTCCAGAATACAGCCTCCTGATTGGCTGGCGCTGTTATTTTCGGCAGTACCCCTGTTTTTGCGCTGTGCTTACGTGAAGAACCGTTCTTTCGTCGTTTTCAGAATCGTGTCATGGAGTGCGAGCGACTGGCTGAAATATAATGTGACAGAAAAGAGTAGGAACTGTTTAACGCAGTTAAACACTTTTCATTCGTCGGAATTCGGGATCTCCGAGCTCACTGCGCAGCGACTTCCAGTTCCAGCAGCGAGACACGCGAGTTTCAGACGGCTTTTGGAGTACTCTCTTCCTATCACGTTGTTGTAAACACTTCGCTTTAGGTGTCTTTTCAGTGATGACTTTGCTTTAGGCTTTGGGCAGAAGAAATGATTGACGAAACTAGCCTTGTTATCCCTGGGAAGATGTCTGTACCTAAGCACTAAGAACTAAAGGAGCCGGCCGGGGTGGCCGAGCGGTCCTAGGCGCTACAGTATGGAACCGCACGACTGCTACGGTCGCAGGTTGGAATTCTGCCTCGGGCATGCATGTGTGTGATGTCCTTAGGTTAGTTACGTTTAAGTAGTTCTAAGTTCTAGGGGACTGATGACCTCAGAAGTTAAGTCCCATAGTGCTCAGAGCCATTTGAACCATTTGAACTAAAGGAGGACTGGCATCATATTTTCCAGACGCTGCCGCCACTGCCCGGTTGGTAAGACGGCACATCGTCGCGGACTCCGAAACAGTTAGAAACTAATCTAAATACTATTCACTCTAAATGGTTTTCACTCCTATCTTTCTGTATATTTTCTCCACTTAATTAACAAATTCAGGCATCACCTGTCATGTCCACAAGGTATTATCGCAACTGTGTTTTATCCTCCTTACCCACATTTGCCAAAGTTATAATTTGAGTTGCATTTCCTTGTCTGCTTATTAATGGTTCTTTTTAAGATGTCAGTGAGTAACTTTCTTGTTCAAAATGAATAAATTTATTTGTTGTAGTGTCTATTTATTTCCATTCATAGCTAAGAATCCCCCCTCCCAATCTCTGTCTGAGAGGGAGGTACCCACTTCTTCCATGTTTAATAGGACCACCCCCACTGATAGTCAATTAAATAAGACGATTTCCGTTGAGCAACAGTTCACTTGTTTTCAATTAATTTGCATGAACTTGTGGGGTGGTTCCTCATTCTGAGGGGTATCAGAATTTCGTTTCATGCATCGTAGGGGTACGCTCCTACCGCAACCGATGCTCTCCACGGTGCGCCAGTGTGTCACCTCTCTCGGTACGAAACAGAAGTGACTGTAATTACACACCGGAGCATCTGTATAGAAGTTGTACCTCAAATTCAATAGCACTTCGGGTTATTTGTAAATACTAGCGATAAACAAAATATTTCCATCAGGGAGTGATAAAGATAAACATTAATTTCCTAAATGTGTCTGCTGTTTGACAGCTATCGATTTACACCCAAGTACGAAGCGATGGGGGATCGATCTCGAGTTCATGCATATCAGACGAGTTTTTAATGCGGATCTGTCAGGTGTTAACGTTGAGTGTGCTTTCAGCTCGCACAGCTTACAGCTAGGCAACATCTCTGCCGTTGCTGTACACATTGTGTTCGCCACTTCATACGAAAGAAACGCTGTAAGATACACCATCGACTCGTCCTATTGCCTCGAGGATTATGGAGTTTGCAGGGAGACCGCTGCATGTGCTAATGAAAGTGTTTGGCCTAACACACTTACGCTTGAGAAACAATCGTGAATTTGTCAATACACGGGGTGGAAACTGGCAATGGAGAAGAATGTTGCATCCTGCGATTTTTTGGATGATAGTCACGTCTGTCGCCCTCGTGCTCAGATGTTTCATCTATGTACCGAGTATGTCCCACGATTCTGCAGGAGGAGAGCTGGCATACGCAGTTACTTTCCTCACTGGCAGAGCGAAAGTATTTTGCACTCTGGCCCAAGCTGTCTTCAGAGATGATTACAGAATATTTATTGCAACTACTAGAAAAGCAGACGAGCTTTTGAAACGGTCGCCAGAGAATACCGCAATAGCGAGGGCATTTACAAGTTCGCTAACAGTTTTTGTGGCCGTTGCTTCAATTTACATCACGTATTTGCATTTCGAGCAGATGTGTGGTAGCCGCTTCATCGTCGGCTTCTCCACGTACTCATACTTCTTCGTGGCCGACTTCGTGACGTCGATGCACTTCATCCTGTCCGTGCAAGAGCTGCGATTCAGGTTCAGGAATCTGAACGAGACGCTTCTCGAATTAGCTCCGCTGGATACGGAATCGCATCGTGTTCGAGTGACGGGATGCGAGCAGTGTGCGAAAGTGCTGGAGCGCGTAGAGGTGTGCCGCTTGCAAGAGGCGCACGCGCTGCTGCACCGCGCGGCTGAAGCGCTGCAGGCGCACTTCGGGCTGAGCGTGCTGCTCGACGTGGCGTTCGCCACCGGTGGGGCGCTGCACTTCGCCTTCCAGATGCTGGCGGCGGGCGCGCGCTGGACGCGGTGGGTGCAGTGGGGCGTGCCCTTCTGGCTGTGCTACCACTGCGGCAAGCTGTCGGCTGTGGCGCTGTCCTGTTCCGGCGCCTCCCACCAGGCGGCAGCAGCGCGCCCCGTCCTGCTGCGTGCCTCTTCGCCGCGCAGCTGCGGCTGGCAGCTGCAGTCTCAGCTGCGGCCGCTGCTGAGGCAGGTGGCGCTGACGCCGGCTGTGCGCTTCACCGCAGCTGGCTTCTTCACGGTGGACAGGCCGCTGTTGATATCGGCGCTCGCCGCAGTCATCTCTTACCTTACCATACTGACGCAGCTGAACACCATAGGCTAAAACTCGGACAGACAAAAGCCTCATCACCACACCTCCTATAATAGAAAACACTGCTCCTATACAAGGTGAAAAGTATTTAAACCGGCAAACTCTGGGAGGTTGTAGAGGACATCAAAACAAATATTTTTCCCTAATGTCATTTTTTCCTATGAGTATTATTTAAACTGGTGGAGGCAGTATTACGCTCTTCAGTTGTTAGAGGCCGTATTACCATCTTCAATTGTTAGAGGGCGTATTACGCTCTTCAGTTGTAGGCAACTGCTGTCCACCAGTGTAGTAGTGCATTGTATCTGATTACTAATGGAGCGATACACCTGGAGTGAGTACACTGATGTGGTTGGTGCGTACTAAGTAGCGAACCACAACGGACGAGCTGCACAGCGGGTTTATCAACAACAATAACCTAATCGCCGTATCCCGCATCATACGACCCTTGCTGCTGTGTACCAACGTCTGCGTGAGACCGGGTCATTTAGCAGATTACCTGGACAGGGACGCCGTCGCACGGTAAGAACGCTGCAAATTTGAGGAAGCTGTCTTGCAGCATATGGAGCGGGATCGTTCAATCAGCACTAGTGCAATTGCACGTAACATGGGGACGAAACAGACGAATGTAAGAACAGTCCTTCGAGAGCAATTGTTACGTCCATTTCACTTACAGCGTGCCCACAACCTGGAACCAGTTGATTATCCACCCAGAGCACAGTTTTCGCAGTGGTACCTGGAATAGTGTGAAATCCATCCTGCATTTCCATCCTCTGTGTTGTTTACTGATGAAGCAACGTTCGGGCGTGATGGAGTCTTCAACATGCACAATTCGCATGTTTGGAGTGAGGATAACCCACATGCCACAGTTACTAGCGCTCATCAAGTGCGGTTCTTCGTTAATGTGTGGGTCGGTGTTGTTGGAGACTGTTTAATTGGGCCGTATCTGCTACCTAGGCTATGAAATGGCAGGCACTATTACAATTTTCTCGCCAGAGCATTGCCAGAATTGCTGGAAGACGTCCCGCCCCCTACAAGACAACGCATCTGGTTCCAACATGACAGGGCGCCGGCACATTTCAGTCGTCGTGTGTGTCGATTCCTAGACCGACAGTTCCCAAAAACGTGGATTGGCAGAGGTGGTCCTGTATCATGGCCTGCTCGATCCCCAGATATGTCCCCTCTGGACTTTTTTGTGTGGGGACAGATGCGCAACCATGTTTACGCAACTCCTGTTGCATCAGAAGAGGATCTGGTTGCCAGGATAGTAGCAGCAGCAGGAACAATTCAGAATACTCCTGGGGTTTTTGTCCGTGTCAGACAGAACATTATCCGACGGTGTATCCTTTTGTTTACGTGTCAATGGAGGCATTTTTGAAATCTACTGTAATTGAAATTGGGTTGTGTTAATGTGTTGTCTCTTGGTCATAAAAAATGGAAAAGTGTTTGTTTGTTTAATTAATTTGCCGCTAGGGAAATCTACCGGTTTAAATACTCCTCATAGAAAAATATTTGTTTTTGTGTCCCCTACAACCTCCCAGAGTTTGTCGGTTTAAATACTTTTCACCCTGTAGATCATACATAGTGGAAGTGTGCAGCTACACAAGTTTCATGAAGAGCAATATCAATATATGTTGATGGCATCTTGTAACACACCCACACTTTTTCCAGTTAGAAGCAATGATTTAAACTGAAATAAAGTTCCATTACGGCATTATGGTAGGGAACTGATGTTGAGTTGAAGGACCACAAATGTATTAACATATTTATTAGAAACACAAATCAGTTTGTTAGAATACGGAAAATAATGCAAAACAATCTCAGCAGTTACACCCAGAATTAATTAAATTAATCTCCAACAGCGCGACGTTGGTAGATATTACATTACTTTCAGAAATGACTGAATGAAATTAAACATTTTTTGAGAACATTAAGTTAAAAATAATTTGATATATGTATTGTTTGAGGCTTTCCTAACGGACTAGTTGTAAATATGGTTCTCAGGCGAGACGTCAGATGTCACTGTGAAGAGTCCACAATATTTCGTCGGCGCAACTCACCAACATCTTCAGGTGCGGCAAACACGACGTCTCGGCCGAGAACCATACTTACAATTTGATAGATGCTTAGCTCGGAGGTCTAATCAGATCACAAATCTATAAAATTAACCTGCATACATATTTCAAAAACAAATTGAAAATAGCTAACACATCATTAACTTCAGCCATTGACTATCATGTGATTATTTGAAGATAATTGGAATACCACTGGTTCCAAGCGAAATAACCTGACAACATTGAATTCAAAGTGTGGTATAAATAGGAGTTGCAGACCCAAGCAATGTCTCTTTCTTCACTTAAGTGTGATTGGCGATCGCCACTAAGTAGACAGACGCTCTCAGTAAAGTCATTTATAGTAGCCAGGCCTCTTTAGCTGGACACATAGTATAAACAACAGATACATCAAGTTATGCTGTAACATATGAGCAACTAATTAACAATTTGAATTTTCAACACAAATGACACTGTAAATACACTTGAAAAAGACGAACGTTTCACATTAAGCAGCTGATTCCAAAACAAACAACAAATTTTAATCATAGGTGTGGCTAAAGATGGCTCGAGTACCACAGCTTAGTCACATACATTCACAGAAACGTGACTTGAGTGGCATCATTTAAAATATTCGTGAATGATGATGTTTATACGTCACAATTGAGAATCAGGATAGTGTGTTAGAATAGCCAATGCGCGACGTAACATAATCATGCACCGGTAATCAGACGCTCACCATAATTTCTTGCAGATCGAAGCTTAAGTTGAGAACCGCTTGACCAAGGGCTGCCATCAAGTAGGTGTTATGATGAGTTTGCTAAGACTCAGGAACCAACATATGCTATTCACGAGATGCCCCTGCACCCATTTCTTGAAACTGGCAGACAGAAATCCAATCCGGCATCACAGTGGACAAAGGCTTCTTGCAGATTCAGGTGCCGAGAAGAAGTCGGGTTTCATGAATCGCACAGAGATAGCTTCCTGTCCGCTCAAAATCACAAATTTTTGGAGCTATCTGTGCGGGGTTAGGGGTCTGTAAGACACGTGTATTATTGTGGCTTGGTGACTTTGCTTCTTGTAATATTCTGACGGTTTCTTGCCTTATCTTTTCTGCTTTGACGTGTGGTACTCGTTGGAGCGATGCCTTCGCAGACTGAATGATCTCCTGTGTGGGAAGCTTCGTGGATGCTACTGCTAAGTTTAACCCTTTGGACAGAACTGACGTCGCCAACACACTGCTGGTCTGCGTCGAGATGTTTACCACTGTACGGGCTGTATCCAGACTTGCCTGTTCCCTGTTGGCTCCTGAAGTTTCTTTTTCTGTCGACTTTTGACCAACTCCATCTGCATTCAGGCTTACTTGGTAGCACTGTCATCCAGTCCCAAGCTATGTTTAAAATTTAAAGTCTCTAGCTCATGGTAAGTTAGTTTAAAACCAACTGTAAAATTTGTTCCAAAAAGGCTGACAAGAAAACGACCTAATAAAAACGCGTTAAAATAGCTAAACCACTAGAACTATGAACGTTTTTTAACAGTGTGATAGTGTCGCAAATCGCATAACGATTTTCATATAAAAGTCTCAGGAAACTATTTATTTTTGCTAAGTGAGATGTGAATTTGGAATGAATGTACTCCATGCAAAAAAAGACGTAAATTAACAATTTCATGCAGATGAGTAGAAAAATCAATCCTGTAATGTTCAAATGCAGCTGGTCGACACAGCTATGATTATTAATTTTCGAGCGTAGTGTTGCGAAGCCTTATGAAATGGAACGACTACATAAGATCAGCAGTAGGGAACGCAACTGGTCGGCTAAAGGTCATTGGGAGAATTCTGGGAAAGTATGAAATGGGAATCCGTGGAGGGAAGATGATATTCTTTTTGAGAACCACTATCGTGAAAATTTAGAAAACCAACATTTGCGGCTGACTGCAGAACATTTCTACTACCAACAATGTATACTTCGCGTAAGGACAGCGAAGACAGGAGAATCTGGGGCTCGTATGAAGGAATACAGACAGTCATTTTTCCTTCGCTCCATATGTGAGAGGAACAGGAAAGGGAATTTATGGCAGTGGTATCGTCCGTTATGCATCGTATGGTGACTTGCGAAATATAGATGTATATGTAGATTTTTTTCTAAGCAGTAATTTGAAGAAATCAGGACCTTATTCACATTATGGTAAAAACACATTTATAGGATACTGCCTAGCAATTACTAATTAATCTCTCGCACACATGCATGTACACACCCAAGTAAGCACAAAGAAACGACGTATAAAACACGGTTGCAAGAGATTGTGTTGTTTCAAAAATTTATTCACTAAGATTACTGTGATGACAGCAGTCATGCATTATTATTATTATTATTGTTGTTGTTATCTGAAAACAAAATAAATATGCCTTGTAAAATCTACTATTCGAATTTACTTTTGCTGATTTCCCAGAGTATGGAATGTTATTAGATAACGAAAATTTACGTCAATACTTCTCTTTAATACCTTTTTAGTAATGTACAAAACGGTTTAGTCAATTTATAGTTTTACAGTTATAAAGCAAACCGGAATGAAAAGCTTTTATCATTGTTGTTTGAAGAACAGCACTGGGGTGACGCTAGACGTAATTATCTTTTGTTACAGACAAGTTCGTCGTAGCACTACAGCAACAGAAAAAAAATTACTTTTTCATTTCCTTTTAAACAAACACGTACTGCACTTTGAGCATTTTATAAGGCGGCAATGCAGCACTAGGTGTGGAATCCGAATTTCCAATCCTTTTGTAAATGTAATGGAATAACAATAGGAATGTCGAACGCATCGTTTTAGAATGTAAACTGTGTGCAAAGCAAAAAATCGATGTCATTCAACAATTAACCAGATGTCATCAGCCATTACCAACTACTACAGCAACTCTCATACATCAAAGATAATATGTTAGTTTTAAAATTAATCACGAAATTTTTGGATTAATGTAACCGTACTCTGCAAAATTCAAAAAAATGGTTCAAATAGCTCTGAGTACTATGGGACTTAACTTCTGAGGTCATCAGTCCCCTAGAACTTAGAACTACTCAAACCTAACTAACCTAAGGACATCACACACATCTATGCCCGAGGCAGGATTCGAACCTGCGACCGTAGCGGTTGCGCGGTTCCATACTGTAGCGCCTAGAACCGCTCGGCCACCCCGGCCGGCTGCAAAATTCCAAAGCACTGACAGATGACTGTATGGCCTTCAGGTCCAAAGTCACTATAAATAAATAAAAAATCCAATCAAACAATAAAACAAAACAAAACTGAATCAATGTGCCGAAATCATACCAGAATAAGGTTATCTTTATCAGAAATAGGATAGTTTTCACATAAGTCAATTAACAAACGAAATATTTACTGCAGACACGTGTTACTGCATTTTATATAAAGCATGCCTAGCGTCACCAAGAAGCATCAGCGAACATTTTGTCTCTGAACAAACGTTGTTCCCCACGACATGATGTACCACCGTTAGAAGTTCGGTGCAAAGATTTTGACATACCCTGTGTAAATACACAGTTTCAAGTGGTTCAAATGGCTCTAAGCACTATGAGACTTAACATCGGAGGTCATCAGTCCCCTAGACTTAGAACTACTTAAACCTAACTAAGCTAAGGACATCACACACATCCATGCCCTAGGCACGATTCGAACCTGCGGCCGTAGCAGCCGCGTGGTTCCGGACTGAAGCACCTAGCACCACTCGACCACAGCGGCCGGCTACACAATTTCAAATTAAGGTTGTCTGTAATCTAGACGGGGCCCAGAAACGGAACTTCTTTAAGATGTATCTGATGCCTGTGATGGCATTTACTTCTCTATGTTGATGTAATTACACTGCCTGACAATTGCTAATGAGCAGAGACATGGTTGGACGGGAATAATCACAGGCTAAGATGGGCGCTATGAAGCGCAGTAAATACGTAATGAAACTGGAGTGGCATATTTATAAAGAAAAATGATTACATAGGAAAGCAGGATAACCGATATAAATAATGTTCGTGTTTGACACAGGTCAGACTGCCGACAAAGGTTGACATCGGACTCCCAGTAAGGAATATGACCTCCTCGCGCAGTAAAACATTTTTGCACTTGTTGTTCTTGCTGGCTACAGAACTGTTGAGGAATCCTTGGAGGATATTGTCCCACTTCCCTTTCAAGGCGGTTTTCTGTTCTTGCGCGGATTGGGGAGCCGGTGTTCGTTGAAAAACACGTCTACCAAGTGCATCCCTGGCATGCCCTCTAGGATTTAGGTTCGGGGAGCACGCAGGCCAATCCTCACGTTCAGTGTCTTCACATTTCAGTGGTACTGTGTGGGCGGGCATTGTCACCCATAAAAATGAAAATCGGGACCTACCGCATACCTAAAGAAACGAACATGTTACAGAATAATTTCCCTGTAACAGTGCTGTGCTGTAACAATACCTCACAGAAAGGTATCCGGCGCTGTTCGGCCATTGTACAGTCGTGCTCAAAAGTATCAGAACGACCTGAACTGCATTTCGCCTGATTCGCATGCAACCGGCATAACGCGGCTGTCTAGCAGGTCCTCTAATCGCTCCTTGGTACAGTCGTTTGACTATTGAAAATGGTTCCAACAAGTCACCACTAGAAAACACTGCTCTGTATCGCAGTAACTCAAGATGTAAAGTAATACCACGATGCTACAAATATCAGGGAACACCTTATCACAGAGAAGACTGTCCTTAAGGTTTGTAAGCTCACATTTATTACAATAAATGACATACCTGAAATGTTACCACTCTCATTATTACGTCGGATAGGTAATGCACGTAGTAAGTTCGTCGTATTCATGATTTCCTCTTCAAAGTAACATACAGTACTTATTATTTAACACAAAATGACATTAAAAATTTAAGTTGTCCACGAGCACCTACTTGAGAATATGTATGAACTTCAAATAATACGACGAACCGTCTCGTTCTGGATTCAAACCTAGGTCAGGCAGACTAAGCAAAGATTTCGTAACTGACGCAAACTAACATCATTCCCGATTAGGCATACAGAGAGTGATATACCTCGATTTTAGACAGTATCAGTTAGCAAATATCAACTTTAAATTACATAACGAAAACATTTTTAACGGACGCGAATTCCTACCTAGCATCTCTTGTCCCTGTTAACGAACTACGAGAGATTTTAAATATTGCTTATTCACAAGTAACTTACTCGAAATGCCGTGAGGTAAAGCTTTGTGTTGGACAGGGATTCGAACCCAGAACCTAATCGGATTGATATCGAAACACAACCAACTGTGACATATCGGATTTCCTCGGCAGTAGCTAGACGTTTTAACTGAAATGACGAGACGAAACATTAATTTTTTCCTTCCCAGGACTCCAACCCGGCACCTATCGCTGTTATATTCTAGAGCAAACGAACGTTAAATATGGGTTTGTTGCACCAGCAGCGACATGTGAGCATGTTTGAACTAGAAATAATATGACGAAGAGTTCAGTGCTCACTGGGAATAGAGCCCTACACAGATCGTTGATGACTACACACAAAGAGACGTCAGCTACCGAATCTTGAACTTTCAGTGATCTCGCAAATAGTTCTGTGTCCCACTGGGAGTCAAAAACGTCAGATATCGTTAAAACATTAAAAATCAAAATTATTATCCACCAGCAGATAGGTGTTCTCATGCTAGAGCTTGATAATACATAATGAAGTCTTTAGTGCCGGGCCAGGATTCGAACCCATTCACGCGTAATATGTGGAGATGTTGAGGAATCTGCAGTTTTGAACAAACAACAAATTGTAGCCGAGCTGTATTGTCATGAAGGGATCAAATTCCGCGGTAAGGGCGGTCTGAGTTGCATTCTCAGTTCAGAACCAATTTTATCGACATACAGAAGCTCAGATAAAAGATGGAATAAGTGTCGTGCGACCCTACATAGCGTTCGTTCCGTCACTAGAAATAAATAACTAGTATAAGAAAGGTTACTGGTGATAGAGTTTCTACATGACTTTATTGTGGATCAACCTAACGTCTACTTGGCAGAGAAGAAATATCATCTTTAATGTGAATTTCAGACCACACTGCCATTATATCTTCTTCACTTGGTGTAGCCAGAAGAGAATGGAATCTTTCTCTCCCTATCTAAAATCATTGACAGAAGTGGGAATCGAACCCAGACCAGAGGTATAAGAACCTATCATCAGTCCAACAGACCACCAATTCTCTTTTCTAATATTCAGATTTCTGTCATAACACCGTTGCGCCTCACTGGATGAGGCTCCCTGTAGTAAATTGCAGCATGTTCAGTAAATTCATTTACTTGGTTGACCGAATCACCATGAACTAGCTGCCTCGGCTACCCAGTGCATACATTTGACTCTATTTTGTAATCACCGAAATAAAATCACGTAACTGCCACCTACACAGAACTGCCAACAGTGTAGGATGCAGAAATTTAAATAGGAAGTGTTCCTTTCCACTTGAGCTATTCTATTGCGCTATCTGTTTGCAGAAAACGTCGTGCAGCGCAAAAGAAAAGCTGTAACTGTTTCTCTCGGAAGTCTAGACCCGGTCATTTGCATTATCTCGCAGCGCTGTGGTATGCAGAAGTTCTGGAGGAATTGTTGTTCACCTCTGGAGCTGTTGTAGCTACGTGTCAGCTAGTAATGTAATGGTAAGTGTCGTGTATCATAGATGAGATGTCGCGAGTTCGGAGGCATTTGCTGCTAAATTATTTTAAAACGCAATTCTGCCGTCTGCTGAAGTTACCAATCTAATGGAACTTTGAACATAATTCCCTTCACTTCTCAATCCAAAATAGTTGCATGTGGAAAAAGGGCTAACCTCTGTGACATATCGCTCTTTTCAGGTTTAATAGACAGCCAGGCAGCAGATGCATCTCGAAGCTTTCGTATTATGTATGGAGAGAGTGCATCGTGCCCAAATACGTCAGAAAGGTATTTTCTACATTAGCTGTCGTGTGGTAGTGGCAATTTATTCTTCTTCATACCTTGTTTGACAGCTTTAACTCAGAAAAAGTTTTCTACATGCATGTAATCAATAAACTGCATGTGCATTGTCAGACTGTTATAGATAACATCAGAGAATTCGCATATGTCGATGATGATTAATTTCGCTCTCATGTTTACTATTGTTTCAACAACACTAAAGGAAACCTTACGAAAACTGTGCACTGTATTATAAGAAATGAAATAAAACTACCCACAATAACCTTACGACGAAAGTCTGTTTTAATAAGACTGAGTATCTGTACACAAGCCTTCCTCTATCGACACGAATTTGTAAAATACTACTCACTTAGATTTTGATTGGGTCTGTATTTAATTGGTATGCTGTGTCATACCCAAGAGGTATGCAAATGTGGCATTTCATAAATATAGTTATGTATTTCTAGAAACCCGCAGTGGAAAGAGGCCTTACCTGTTGTGGAGCATTGTAAGTTTTTCACCATTGCACTATGAGCCGAAAGCATTTTCTTGCGATTTCCTTATTGATGTTTGATCTGACTGATTGTAGCTCTTTCACAGAAGGGGTAAAAACGTTGAAGTCACTGAGACTGGAAATGTAAGCAATAACAGACGCTTTTTCACATGTCAGCACGGTACCATAAAGCTGGGGGAAAGTATGTGTCTTAGCTTCCTCTTAGGTGGCCAACAGTTGGTAGAACCCATAAACCGCTATTTAAAGGACGAGATTAGTTGCGATTTCCACCTGCAACGACTTTCCTGGGCTGAAAATCGTAAGTTTACAATCTTTTGTTACACTTCAATCCATAATAACTCAGATTATTCAATGGAAATGATGGGTAAAATCAAGTGAACTTTGAGGCTTAATTCCGTGCACACAAGGAAGTAACTCGTCGATCACAGAGTTGCCAAACATACGTTGCCTTGTTGCCAAATCTCAGTTACACTACCAGCAGGAAGAAGACGAACCGATGTGATCCTACAGCGGGCTGGGAAGTGACCGTAGCTGGTGTCTCCAAGTCGCAGCTGCTACGGCCTGGAATACGTAATGCGTCTGATTCGCATTTCTGTAACCAGGTTTACGGTCTGGAGTGTAGTTACTAATAATACTCAGAATTGACTGGAAACTAAGCATCATAAATCAGTAACACTCATAGTTGTTTTTATATTTCTTTCGTAAGTGTACTCAAAACTAAGAAACTCAGTCACAGGCATTTTCGTGCCTCGCCGATAGTTGAGCACAACAAACATAAAAATAAAAAAAGAATGTGTGTGTGTGTGTGTGTGTGTGTGTGTGTGTGTGTGTGTGTGTGTGTGAGACAGAGAAAGAGAGAGAGAGGGAGAGAGAAGGGGGAGAGAGAGAGAGAGAGAGAGAGAGAGAGAGAGACCGAGAGAGAAATAAAAACGAATGAGAGAGAGAGAGTCTATGTAAAAAATTGTTGTAAAGAAACTGAATCATGGTATGTAAAGAAATCTTTCATTTAAAATGACATGTTCCACATCATTACGAAATCTCGTATTCATGATCTATGGAACAAGAATTAATCTAATCTAATCTAATAACATCATATTGATGACTAGCCATGAAGAGTCATGAGTTACCGAAATTTTTGCCAGTTCCAGTAACCAAGTCTAAACTTGAAAATAAAAGACGACAATTTTTGTAACAAACCGCGACTCCTATCAAGACCCTTTCGTCCCTGTTAGCTAACCACGAAAGATGTCTCATATACCTCCATTCTGAAGTAACAAAGTGTGCATGCATTTAAAGATGAAGTGCATGATGTGAAGTGCTGTGACGAATATACGAACCCAACACGTAATCGGATTGTTAACTAAGAAAAATCACATGTTAGTATCGGTTTTTCTTACGAGCTGCTAGGTGTTTGAATCTCAAATAAGGATACAAACTTTTGTGCCTAAGCGACAATCGAACCGCACACCTACCGCGCATCCACGAATATAGCTTAAGTATCAGTTGCTTACTCACCAATAGTAAGATGTGTGCGTGTTTGACCCGAAATAACGACACCTATTGCGATTGTTGGCAACACATGAACAGACATTAAAAATGCACGTTAATTTTCACTAGCAGGTGGGTGTGCACTTGATAGGGCTTGAAATGAAATTATGAATATTTTTGTACTGGATCCTTTGGAGGAAACCTAGAGAAGATTGCAGTCTCGGGAAAAGGAACGAAATGATTGAACTATTCTGTTCTGAGAGATTCAGATCCTCGAAAAAGGAGAAACGAATTCGAATCACAGTCCAGCACCAAATTTTTCAACGTCTCTAGTTCAATCAAGTACAAGTAAAATAAGAGACCTGTTCCTTTAAATAGCTATCGGTTCATCAATTTGCTCAATTTGTGAAAGCTCTTCCATGCATGACTCACCACGAGCTATTTCACGTGGAATGGCGATTTCTACGAACAGCTGGAAGGCGTCGCCATGGGTAGTCCTCTCAGTCCAGTGGTGGCCAACTTCTTCATGGAACAATTCGAAGCACAGGCACTGGACTCGGCGACTTGCAAACCTAAGGTGTGGTACAGGTACGTCGATGATACCTTCGTGGTGTGGAGCCATGGTGAAGAACAGCTCGGTGACTTCCTACGACACTTGAACAGCCTCCGTGCCAACGTAACATTTACCATGGAAGTAGAAAAGGACAAGAAACTGCCATTTCTAGATGTGCTGGTCACAAGGAACGGTGAAACCCTGGGACACAGCGTGTATCGAAAACCGACACACGCGGACCGATACCTGTACAAACTGTCAAACCACCACCCGAGCCAAAAAAGAGGCATGATTAGTACGCTCGTAACGAGAGCAGGACGAATATGTGAGCCGCAACACCTCAAACGAGAAATGCAACACCTGGAGCTCCTGAGGAGCAATGGGTACTCCACAAATTATATTAGAAGTGTAACAGAGCCAAACACTCGGCGAAGTAAGGAACCAGAAAAAGAAATGTCGGGTACGGCCTTTCTGCCATACATTCCCAGAGTGACGGACACAATCGGCCGTATATTGCCCAAACATGGCGTAAAGACGATTTTCAAACCGACAAGGAAGATCAAAGAGTGTCTTAGATCGGCGAAGGAGAAAAGAGACCCACCTGCAATGTCGGGAATATATCGTATACCATGCACATGCGGAAAAGTTTACGTCGGAATGACTGGACGATCAATTAACACCAGGATCAAAGAGCATAAGCGACATTGCAGGTTGGGGCAGGTGGAGAAATCGGCCGTGGCAGAGCACGCACTGAATGAGACCAACCACGTAATAAAATTCGCCGACACGGAAGTTCTGGCTGTACAGAAGCACTATCACACGCGCTTGTTCAGAGAAGCTGTAGAAATACAAAAGCACGCGAACAGTTTGAACAAGAAAGAGGAAAGCCTTAAGGTAAACGGATCCTGGCTTCCCGTACTGCAGCGAACGACCGTCGCAGGTAGCAAGAAAAGAACCGCACCGGAAATGACCGCGGAGAAGCCCTCGGACGTTGGCGCGCCAGGTACATATAGTCTGCGGCCGCGAGCTATCCTATGCTCAACAGGAGTAGCACACTGAACAGAAGGGTGTCGAGGACCATGTAAATGACACTTATCCGACCCCTGATGACGTACGCAGCTCCTGTCTGGGGATACGCTGCGCCTACAAGCCTGCGCCGTCTGCAGCTCATACAAAACAAAGTACTCAAAATCATAAGCAATGCTCCACGATACACACGCATCACGGACCTTCACCGGGAATACCGACTTGAGACCCTCACGGAGGCAATCCACAAACTCACCACAAGACTATACAGAAACTCCAGACATTCGCAGAACCCGTTTATTCTGAATCTGGGGAACTACGACCACAACCATAGATGGAAACATAAAAAACCAAAAGACATACTTGCAAGGACATAACATCTATGGCCAAGCATACGCAAACATAACGGCACAGGCAATCCCCTGTTAATCAGACGCATTTACTGGATATCCAGCTGAAATACACTGTCGAATAACTGGCACCACACAGGGAAGCCGTACCGTACACTGCATGCAAACAAACTCCACACATCCCCCACACAGTGAGATGATCTATGGCCGATCTCCCACTACTGTATAACGATCTTGATTGTTCCAGGAATGTAGCAGCTGCAGCAACTGGGACACATCGCCATCGCTTGTCACGGTAATGATGCATGATACCTATCCAATCTTGCATGAGCTATCGCAGCTGGTAGGCCACTACTACTCATACTACCCATCCCACTGTCGCAGAGGTTTTTTTTCCCACGGCACGAGCCATGGCACTTTTTCCCCTCTGCTCTTCAAATCGCTACCCTCACTCGCGTTTCGTCCACTATCTATCACCTGATGGACCATGTTAATGCGTAGCCTTACCCAGACGCACGGACAACATCACAGCCCAGCATCCTGTGATCCACCTACTAGATAACTAACATGTTTACGGAGGTGACAGTAGAACTTTTGGTTTGGTCACCACGTTGGTGCGGGCGTGGAGGGGCCCCATCTTAAATAAAAAGCTCGGCTCCAGTTCACCACCGGCAATGGAGGGTGAAGCTTTGACAATGCCAGCCACACGTGCTGGCGAAACGTCAGAAAGATCATTAGATGAACGTCGGCCGAAGAACCCGAGACAGAAGCCAATAGGCAGTTTGTCACTTAAATTTTTAATGTCATTTTGTGTTAAATAACAAATACTGTATGTTACTTTGAAGAGGAATCATGAATACGACGAACTTACTACGTGGATTACCTATCTGACGTAATAATGAGAGTGGTAACATTTCAGGTATGTCATTTATTGTAATAAATGTTGTAAGACGTATGCGTTGCCGGCGATGGGCGAGGCATGGCAGAGTCTCTGACCAGAGAGTAGTATGTAGTTAGTTGTTGCTTGTCGCTAGTATGCAGTAGTCTGCAGTAGTCTTCAGTAGTCTGCAGTTGTCGACAGGAGTCGGCGCGTGCCTGCGCGTGTCGGCAGTCTGCTCTGGTCGGGACTCTGGAGGATGAGTATTATTGTAGAAGGTAAAGAAGCAGCCTTGCGCATATCTAGTAATGTATATTAACTGTCATTAATTTGTTTTAAAAAAGAAATGCCCCAATAATAATTTTTATAATATAAAGTAATTTTTTTAAGAAAAGCATTCATTTCAATTTAGAGAATAATTCCAATGCATGATCATTCCTTCCAAGAATCAAAAAAAAATATAGCCCAGCATTGCACGAAGCTGTGCCGAAAAAATTTTTACATAAGAGCAGATACATTCGCAGTTTTTATTGAGGTAAGAATTTTTTCCTTTTTATTATTCAGAATACAGGGCCGAGGCGCAGCGCTGCTATCGTCATAAAATTTACCAGGATACTGAATTTTTGTTATTATTTCGGTGTTTAGGAATTGAATTTTGTGGTTACATTAAATGTGAATGCATTCCTGCACAGAGATGATAAATGGGAGCCAATTTTGTTCAGAGGTTACAATAATTTAAAAAATCATTTAATTATTATTTTTGTGCGGAGGTTACACTTGGTTCATGGTTCCTGGTTAATAATTTAAAAAAATAATTCTGCGGGGAGGTTACACTTGGCGACATCCGGCCAGGATCGTATTTCTTTGTGAATCTTATGTTAAGTAGTCATATATCTGCTCTTATTTAGTTAAATGTAGTTTGCATCTGGCGCAACGCATTTACTAATTTGTCACTATTGCTTTCACAGATCATCGGCAATTTGTTGCTCTCTGTTGTAATTGTGTTTGTTGCAATTTGCATTGTCTTTGTTTCATTTTGTGCTTAATTGTGATTTGTGAAAAATGCCGCGAAAAACTGTTAACAGTATATCGCGATGTGCAATGAGTGAAACAGCCGACTCGAATAATTTGACCGATGATACTAGCGACACTCAGTGTAATAGTGATAATCCCCTATTTACAGACAATCAGTGTGTGCGGATTATTAGTAATGATTTTAATCCTAATGATCAGCAAACAAATTCAATTGTGTCCTCTGTTAATTTAACGACAATTGATGACGCAGCACGTTCCGTTACAATGAACGCTGCCCAGTTTGACACATCCGGTTTGCAAAATTTACGTGACGAACAGACAAATTTTTCTAATGAAAATGAACAATGTACTCAAAGTACGTCAGATTTATTTGATTCCGATTTAGTGACCAACAGTGCACATCCGATTGGCAAACCTTTTCAAGAATTACAGAATGACCAGATGGTTACAGAAAATGTGACAAATGCAGATACACCAACACACAGGACAGAGAATAGAGTTGCTAATTTTGGCTCGGATCAAATTATGGCATTGTTGCTACAAATTAATGAACATAATAAAAAACAAGACAACAATTTCAAACAACTTAATGAAAAACAAGACAACCTTAATGAAAATTTCAAACAACTTAATGAAAAACAAGACAACCTTAATGAAATTTTCAAAGAACTTAATGAACAGAACAAACAACTTAGTGAACAGATTACAGCCGTTGCCGCCCAATGTCATGATACTAAAGAACAATTACGTGAGGAAATTAAGGCTAGTGCTAGGAAAAGTAGTGAAGAAATTAGATCTGTTGCTCAAGAATTAAGGAATACGCAGGCAGCTGCAACAGAATCACTTAGAGACGAAATTAGTGCAGTCGGTAAACAATGCTCTGAAAACGCGACACAGTTACGCGACGAGTTTAAATTAATGTCAGCAGAACTTTCGCGCACATTGGATGCAAAGGTAGACGCGAAATTTGAACAACAGAACAACCAAATTGGCGAACGCTTTAATCACCACCTACAAAACAGTGTAACGCGTTACCGTAAATTAATACAGGAACAAAATAAAGTAAAACGACAAGTCATGGAAAGAATTACCGCACAGAGACAGGAAGATAAACGCAAATTGTTTACGAAAGCAAAAACATACGTAGACAACAATATTGCTACAGTATCAGACGAAATTAATACTATCAAACAGTTGAACACCGAATTGCGTGATGAAATTTCCGATCTTAAATCAAAAACAGATACACACACAGTAGACTTTCAGACAGTGACCGACAGACTTGAACAATCAGAATTAATACAGGATCCCGATGCCATCAAAGCAGACGTTAAAAAATTGAACGAAACCACACGTAAAATACAAAAACAAATTAATGCTTGTGACACTAAAAACGATGATCAGGTCAAAATACTGACTGAAAAATATGATGAATTGGCCAGTCGTATTGACATTATTGAAAGTAATAATGACAGCAAATCAGACGATACTTCACCGATTTCGTTTAATCAAACACGTGAATTTCAAAATTTACACCAGACGATCAGTGAGATAGATTCGTCCAATAATACATTACGTAGAAAATTGTCAACTTTACAGCAAGAAGTGACAGAGTTGAAAAATGTTTCAGTCACTAACACGTCACAGCATACGGCATGTGGTGTCACCGCCAGACACCACACTTGCTAGGTGGTAGCTTTTAAATCGGCCGCGGTCCGGTAGTATACGTCGGACCCGCGTGTCGTCACTGTCAGTAATTGCAGACCGAGCGCCGCCACACGGCAGGTCTAGAGAGACGTACTAGCACTCGCCCCAGTTGTATAGCCGACTTAGCGAGCAAGGGTTCACTGACAAATACGCTCTCATTTGCCGAGACGATAGTTAGCATAGCCTTCAGCTACGTCTGTTGCTACGACCTAGCAAGGCGCCATTACCAATTGATGGAGATTGTACTTATGTATAGTCAAGACCTATGTTCTCCAATTATGGAATAAAGTTAAGTATTACTTCAACTCCATACTTTATTTGCTACATTAAATTACATTGACCTGTCCCAGACCTCACGCCATCCTGCGTGAGCTTAGCGTGATTTTGGCCTCCTCTAGTTACAAGGTGTTGGCACTTCTGCCAACACTTCATATTGGCGACGAGTAAAAAAGGGTCTTGTTCTTAATACTTGCTGCACTAATTGACTTGTCATGGCTTCGCCACATTCTCCAGATATACTGTCCGAATTTTATCGCTTACAGAATCAGCAGACGCAGGCCTTATTGGATGCCCTTGGACAGCTCATACAGGGTCAACGTGCACTGCAAAACGACGCGGCAGCCGCCGCTCCACTGCTACCGCAGCCACAACATGCTGTTGCACCACCTTTTCGGCGTTTCGATCCGGAAGTGGAAAGCTGGACGGAGTGGTCACGCCAATTTGGATTCCATCTCGCCGCCTACAGAATTCAAGGTAACGAGCGGCAGCCTCATCTCCTTTCTTGTGTCGGTGCGTCCACCTATCGTGTGATAGTGAAATTGTTTCCCCGACACGACGTAGCAACTCTGTCCTATGAAGAAATTTTGTCTGCATTGGATGCCTATTTCAAAGAAACAGTCAATGTAGTTGCAAAAAGGTATACTTTCTTTCGTACCAAACATACGGCCGGTCAGACTAATCGGGAGTGGGTTGCAACTTTGCAAGGCCTTACAAGGGATTGTGCTTTTGAGTGTGAATGTGGACTCCCTTATTCAGATACTATGGTGCGTGATGCAATTGCACAGAACGTTTCTGATGTTCGTATCCGGGAACAGATTTTGAAACTAGTCAATCCCTCCCTTCAACAAGTGATGGACATATTGGATAGGCAAGACACACTTGACTTTGCTCAGGAATCATTTGCAACTTCGCCAGCTGTGTGTCACATTAACCGGCCCGCCAGGCGCGCTGCACGGAACTGTAAACAGCCCTCGCGCACGTCCGCACAGCCACGTGTGCCGTGCAAGCACGCAAATGTTGATAAATCATGCCCGCGGTGTGCTACTAGACATTCGCGCGAGAATTGCCCATCACGCCAAGCTATTTGCTTTTTCTGTAATAAAAAAGGCCATGTTCAAAGTGTTTGCCAGAAAAAACTCCGATCGGACGCTCACAACCATTCCAGGCCCTTTGCTTCGCGCCGGAATCGGAATCGAACCAAGAATACTCATGCTCGTGAACCTTCGCCCATGGAAATGCATGTAGTTAATGCCACTCCGCCCAGTGCTACTCTCTCTAAAAGTGACTGTGTTCGTCCCACAAAAAGTGTGCGTCGACATCGACGGAAATCACGTCAAGTCGCAAGTGATTCTGTACCAGAAACAATTCACGTTCCATGCGACAGTCGCTCTTGTCGTCAGCAGGACAATAAACTTTTTGTAGATTTGGACTTTGACAGAAACGTGATACCATTCCAGCTCGATACCAGAGCTGCAGTTTCCCTACTCAATAAAGACATGTACAAATAGCTGGGCGAACCTCCGTTGCGTGCCGCAAATGTAAAGTTACATAGTTATTCCGGACAGCATATCCATGTGTTAGGACAGTGCAGCCTTCTTGCAACATACAAGGGACAAACAAAACTTGTGTCATTTTACGTACTTCGTTCTTCTTCTGCAGTGAACTTGTTTGGTTTAGATTTATTTCAGTTGTTTAACTTGTCTATAGTAAATCAGGTCCTATCAGTGAACCAGACTGTGCCTTCAGCCAGTGTTTCTCGTCTATGTGAAGAATTTGCTGACATTTTTGCACCGGGCCTTGGTTGCGCTAAGAACTATCAAGCACACTTGGAACTGAAAGTCAACGCGCAACCGAAATTTTTCAGAGCGCGCAATGTTCCCCACGCATTGCGTGATGAGGTCGCAAGATCATTACACGATTTGGAATCACAAGGTGTAATTGAACGTGTGCAGGCTTCTCTCTGGGCATCACCCTTAGTAATTTTGCACAAACCTTCCGGAAAATTGAGACTTTGCGTGGACTTCAAGGCAACAGTGAATCCACAACTAGTGACTGCAACTTTTCCTTTACCCCGCCCGGAAGATATTTTTGCCAAGCTGTGCCCGGGAAAATATTTTTCAAAGTTGGACCTAGCAGATGCATACTTGCAGATGCCGGTGGACGAAGAATCCCAGCGCGTCTTGGTGGTTAACACGCATCTTGGGTTGTACCGATTCAAAAGACTGCCATTCGGGTGTGCATCCGCCCCTGCATTGTTTCAGCAATATCTACAAACTGTTTGTGCGTCGGTACCTACTGCAGCAAACTATCTGGACGATATTGTGATTTCCGGAAAGACGGAAGTAGAACATTTAGCTAACCTCCGAACATTATTTCAGGTCTTGCGACAGAATGGTCTTCGCTTGCGGAAGGACAAATGTGTGTTTTTTGCTCGTAACTTGCCATATCTGGGACATGTACTCAATGCCCAAGGCATACATCCCAGTCCCAAGCACCTCCGTGCCATACAAGACTTGCCTTCGCCGCAAAATTTGAAGCAGCTACAGAGTGTGCTGGGAAAAGTTAATTATTATAACCGTTATATCGCACATGCCTCTTCCATTTCAGCTCCGCTTCATCGCTTACGCCGTAAAGGTGTTCCATTCTTCTGGACGACGGAATGCGAACGCGCCTTTCGCCAGTTGAAATCGGCGTTGCTTTTCAATACTTGTCTTACGCCATTCGATCCCCAGAAACCCCTTTTGTTGATGGTCGATGCATCAGATTTCGGGATCGGTGCTGTGCGCAAGAGGGTTCGCATGATCGCCCTATTGCCTTTGCGTCCAAATTGCTCTCGTCTGCGCAAAGAAATTATTCACAGATAGAGAAAGAAGCTTTGGCTCTCGTATTTGGTGTTACAAAGTTTCATGATTTCTTGTATGGTCGTCACTTTACCATCATCACAGACCACAAACCTTTGACATCGCTTTTTCATCCGACCAAGCCTGTACCTCCACGTAAAGCGCAGAAATTCATTCGCTGGTCTATTTTCCTCTCACAGTACCGCTACGATATCTTGTATCGGTCCACTGCTAAGCACGGAAACGCCGATGCGTTGTCCCGTTTGCCTGTTGCTGAGGATAGAGCATTCGATTCTTCCGAACTTGCTTGCATGTTCATTGATTCGGAAACCGATGATGTGGTCGAATCGTTTCCGATTGATTTTCGTCGTGTAGCTGCAGCCACAGCTGCAGACCCTGTCCTTGCTACCGTTTTGCGTTTTGTTGCTACGCAATGGCCCTTGTTAAAGTCACAGATCGAGGATCCGTTGGTTCGCCGATTTTTGGCTCACAAGGAGAGGCTTTTTGTTCGACGTGGTGTTTTGTTGTTGCGTTCTGATAATGATCAGTCCAGGGTCGTGGTCCCACGTTCGTTACAGTCCTCTGTCTTAAAGCTTCTCCACCAGGGACATTGGGGTATAGTGCGAACGAAACAACTTGCTCGTCAGCACTGTACTTGGTTCGGAATCGATGCTGTGATTACGAATACGTGCTCTTCTTGCATGACGTGTGCCGAACAACAATCCGCACCACCGCGGAAATTCTTTGCATGGCCGAAAGCCACTTCCCCTTGGCAACGCTTACACATCGATTTTGCTGGTCCATTCTGGAATGCTCGAGGGTTGGGTGTTGTCGATTCCTTCAGTAATTTTCCTTTTGTTGTCCGGATGTCTTCCACGACGTCTTCTGCCACAATCCAAGCGTTATCCGCTATCTTTTGCATTGAAGGTCTACCACAGACTATTGTTTCCGACAATGGCCCACAATTCATGTCCACAGAATTTCAGTCATTCTGTGAGGCCAATGGTATTCAACATCTGACGTCCACGCCGTTTTCGCCACAGTCAAACGGTGCCGCTGAACGTTTGGTCCGGACTTTCAAGTCCCAGATGTTGAAATTGAAAGCGTCGCATTCTCGGGAGGACGCGTTATTGCTCTTTTTGTCCTCGTATCGCTCTCAGCCCCGAGATAGTCGCTCGCCGGCTGAGTTGCTTCACGGTCACCCTCATCGAACCTTGATGTCTTTGCTGTATTCGCCGCATCAGGTTCCTGTGCAGAGGCAGACACCTGCTATTGCTCCAGGCGACGTTGTACACTATCGCAACTATCGCGGTTCACGGCGTTGGCTCGCAGGGCGCATTCTTCGCTGTCTCGGCCGCGCGATGTATTTGGTTTTGGGGGCCTCTGGTGAGGTGCGTCGGCTTCTCAAACAGCTGCGCCTCTGTCGTCGCCTGGGTTCTGCCGCTCCCCGTCTGCTTTCAGCGACGGTGCCGTCCGGTCAGCGCCCTGGGGACCCATCTACTGGCTCGCCTCAGCCCCAGGTGTTACCGACGCTGCCTTCCATTTTGCCCCATGGCGACGCGCCGCCGCCACCGCCGCCGCCGCCGCCTGTTCTCCCGCCGGCGACGCCCGCAGTGGACGCGTCGCTGCAACCGCCGGGCGCCTCCCTGGGTCACGCGCCGCCGATCGCTTCCCGTGACCAGCTGTCCTCCGACATGGAACTCTTGCCCGCTCCGGACCATCTGTCGTCTTCGCCAGTCGGGTGCTCCGACTCGATGGAGGTCGACCCTTTGGCCCCTCCTGACTATCTACGGGCGCATACACCGCATGTTGGCGTGCACCCTGGACTAGGTTTCCAGGCGTTTCCTAGCTCCCCTCGGACCGAAAGGCCGGGTGCAGGTGGCACAGCCTCGCCTGTTGTTAGGCTCCCCACCTCGTCGCATACGTCAACATGAGGTCCTCCCCACGGCGGGTGGAAGCCTTATAACACAACCGTTCGCCGATTTGCGGGGGAGGAATGTGGTGTCACCGCCAGACACCACACTTGCTAGGTGGTAGCTTTTAAATCGGCCGCGGTCCGGTAGTATACGTCGGACCCGCGTGTCGCCACTGTCAGTAATTGCAGACCGAGCGCCGCCACACGGCAGGTCTAGAGAGACGTACTAGCTCTCGCCCCAGTTGTATAGCCGACTTAGCGAGCAAGGGTTCACTGACAAATACGCTCTCATTTGCCGAGACGATAGTTAGCATAGCCTTCAGCTAAGTCTGTTGCTACGACCTAGCAAGGCGCCATTACCAATTGATGGAGATTGTACTTATGTACAGTCAAGACCTATGTTCTCCAATTATGGAATAAAGTTAAGTATTACTTCAACTCCGTACTTTATTTGCTACATTAAATTACATTGACCTGTTCCAGACCTCACGCCATCCTGCGTGAGCTTAGCGTGATTTTGGCCTCCTCTAGTTACAAGGTGTTGGCACTTCTGCCAACACTTCACGGCACATTCCGAACATTTGTCACACTCACACAGCCAGTATAACTTAAGTAATTTACAGAGACTACGTGACTTAGAATATGAAGTGACACAGACAAACAGATTCTCACACAAACCTGAACCGGTTCACACACTCAGAGACGACAACGTTGATTATAAGCAATTTTTATCCGTGGAAAAATTTGAGGTACTTAATAATGACGGAACACAGATTCACGCTTTGGACAGGATACGACAATTTGCTTTTGTATTTTCATCAGCTTGGGCTGTAATGCAGAAACTAGCATTGAACTGGATACGACAATTTATTTTTGTACTTTCACCAGCTTGGCCTGTAACGCAGAAACTAAAATTTATTTGCAGCGCGTAATAGACCTCAGGGGATTCATTACGCTTTAATGAATATGTGCCGTAGCGTGCACAGGGCCCCGAGCCGTAGTAGTGCTATTTCATCTTTAGTTTTCTGCACTGCTGCCTTCTCTTCTACTATCCTTTATATCTATTAAAACAGCTCTTCAACTATCGATCTATCTATAATTAAGAATGTGTAAAGAAAACCCGATGCGACAAGTTTTTACCGAAAGTGACAATTTTTCATTAGACGTCCAGAAACGACAACCACGAGAACTTTAATACCTGACTTAACCATCAGTATGTGTAAAATTATCAGCAACAGGAACCACATTTTGGTAACAATAGACGTTTTTCACCGCAACAGCATGAAAGCCAGCCGGTTAGCATACCTAACCAACAATGTAATGTACAAGGTCAACCAAGCTTTAATGTTTCGCCGCCAGCACGTATAGCATCAGCTCCAACAAATAGTAATGCACAGCAACAAGGAAAACAGTACGTCCAGAAAACACACCATTTCAATTCATATCGTAATGCACCGTATAGGAATGATTATCATGACAGACGTAAAAGTAATGGGCACAATTTTCAGCATACGTTTAATAAGTCGGTCTTACCAACAACAAAATCATCCGCAACAACATATTATCATGAATGAACCAGACAGTAGATATCATCCCGAACGTAATACGTCAGGAAGAAATAACAGAACCGTACAAATAGTTGAAATGCCACAGCAGCCTCCTGAAAATAATAGCGCGTCAGATAGAATTTGACTAGATATAGTACAGGTTGCATCTTACAGTAACGCAAGCAATACTTTTGACACGCAGAATCTTGTTCACGAGAATGTTATTTGAAACATGCTTTGTTGAATGCACCATTTTTATCACATCTAGATCTTACTAGAAATTTTTCTATTGGCACCGACATTTCTAACACCGCTTTAGGCATACATATTTTTCAGGAAATTGAGGAAGATGGTTGTACAGTAATTAAAAACATAGCCGTTGCGAGTCGCATTCTGTCATCTGCTGAGCGCAATTATTCTTTTACAGAACTTGAAACATTATGTGTTGTATGGGCATTTACGAGATTTCGGCATTTTCTTTATGGAAGACACACTACCGTTTACACAGATCATAGAGCTATACAGTTTTTACTTTCCGCTAAATTTACACACGACAGATTAAGTAGATGGAAACTTTATTCACAAGAATTTAATTTTACAATTGTTCACATTCCCGGTACACAAAATATTGTAGCAGACGCACTATCCCGTTCTCTCAGCAACAATCAGCAAGACATCGCAACCAACTTCTGCAAAGCAAATTTGAGAGTCATGTACATTCAACAAGTTGCATTTGAAAATTTCATTTCGTCGTCATTACAAGACATAGCACAAGAGCAGAGTAAAGACAACGTGTGGAAAGAGATTAAACACCTTTGGCAAGATAGGAATAATGTTACCATTAGAAACCATTACACTGTACGCAATAATATTCTGTTTCGCCGCTCTCACCCTGACAGCAACAATTGGTTATTATGCATTCCTGACGAGCTTGTTAACAAATTAATCTGGTATACTCATTTAAGTTACACACATTACGGAGCCAGAAAATGTTTTCTTATACTGAAACAGAACTGTTATTTTGTGAACATGGAGAAACGTATTCGACGAGTTTTAGCGTCATGTAAAATCTGCCAGAAAGCTAAATCAGACACGACTTCACATAGTCCTCCATTACATCCCATTGTACCTGTTAAATTGAGACACATGGCCGCTGTAGACATTTTTGGTCCGATTCCCAGAACTAATAGAGGTTTTTGCTACATCTTTGTCGCTGTTGAACTCACTTCAAAATTTGTTACCTTCACTCCGTTACGCAAAGCTACTGCTAAAACTGTTTCGAAAGCATTTGTAAAACATTTTCTATTTCATGTAGGGCATGTATTGAAAGTAATTTGCGACAATGGACCACAGTTTCGATCTGCTATATGGACACGTATGTTACGAGCTAGAAACATTTCTCCGATCTATATATCCAGGTACCATGCTTCTTCGAACCCTTGTGAACGATTAATGAAAGAAATTGGTAAACTGTGTAGAATATACTGCCATAAAAGACATATTGATTGGGACACGCACATACTCTCATTCCAGGATGTAATTAATTCCATACCAAATGAATCTACTATGCTATCTCCGTCTGTTATGCTGAAAAATGTTGAACCACCTAACAAAATTAAAGAATTAGTAACCTTTCCTACATCTCGTCGACTACGACACCATGAAATAATTGACATTGCGCTGAACAACATCAAACGTGCTGCAGAGCGCCGGAGAAGACAGCAAAAACAGGTTTGTACACGCCGTGACTTTCACATTGGTCAGAAGATATTAGTACGTACACACTATTTATCCAACAGAGGAAAGAATAGATGCAGTAAATTTGAACTTCTATACGCAGGTCCATATCGAATTCGCAGCATTCCTCACCCCAATGTAGTGCACGTCGAAACTTTGAGAACCAGAAATAGCAAGGGCAATCACCATGTCTCCAACATCAAACCCTTTATTGAATGAACATACTTTATGATTTATCACACTGTAATGCCATTTCCTAATTTTTTATGACCACTTATGCAATTATATTCACATGAACACTTACTGATGATTATCGTATTTTTTCTTGGCAAGTGCCCGGCAAGGTAAGGTTAGCAGGTCGCTTTTCTTGTCGTTACACATCAGACCGTGCACATTTTTCCAGATAAACTTACGTATTTTATGAACAATTATGCAATTCTATCTAGTGACATATTAATTTTATCAAATTCTCTCTCCATTAAAGTCTTCAATTCTCGCCTCTATTAACTACACAACATACAAGCTGAACACAAAGAAAGTCATTTCTTGTCGTTATATATCAGACCGTGTACATTTTCCATTTTTTTATGTATGTATGATTGTTTTCCTGTTTTGTTTGTATGCACTATGAAATATTTAAGATATAACAAACACCAGTTGACTTTAACATTTTGCCTTATGATATCTCAACATCGTGACTATTTTACATTTTTTTTTTTTTTTTGCTGCTACATTGTGATACTCTGTGTACATATTTGCACCTGCACACTGTCTGTGTTTTTGACATATTACGTTTTCCGTCATGCTATGCTGTATGCTCAATTATATCACTAGAAACCAGTTTCTATTTAATGGGTATATGATTTAAATGCAAGACATTAATCTTTGTTCATCATTTTCAGAAAGAAATAACGTGTAAAAGAAATAAATTAAACAGAAATGGGAATTTCACCTTCGGAATGAACGAAAGAAGATGTAATACCTCGTCACGAAGAGTAAATGGATCAGAATTAACTAGCATTAACAAGAATATACTATACACATCGTAGGATAGCAGTCTTAACTAATTTTTTCTTTCAGAATACGAGGCGATTGATGCAGGCTGTCAGACGGAACTACACATCTTAGTTTTAGTGATGAAATATGCTAGAAATAAGGAATAGTTGTATAATGAATAATGAAGTGACTTTTTTGCAGATGATAATGAATGGTGATGAATAATGATGAAGAATATGTTAATATGGATAATGAAGTTTTTCTTTACAGGTGATGATAATAATGGAATTATGATGATATGAATAATGAAGTTTTTCTTTGCAGATGAGGATAATGTTGAAGTTTATGTATTTATGCTATGTAGTTATTTAAGTATTTGTTGCAGTTCGTTTTGACAGTATGTCTTATGTCGCATGGTATGATGACTGAAGGTTTTGGAAAGGACAACTAGTGAACATATATATTTTATACACATTTCACTACCTGTTAATTCGAAGTTCACTACTTTTCAGCATGATATGCGTTTCTTCTTTCAGTTTAATAATCCATTCTGTATTTTTTGCAGGAAAAATTATTTACGAAATTAATACGCTATAAGCAGTTAATCATTAAACCTGTTGTAGTACTTGCATTTTTTTACCCATTTGTGTGTGTCATTCATGAATATGATCACATATACTCTATTGTTTCATAACCTTGCTACAGCTGACTCATGACGAATGACGTTACACATCTTCATTTGCAGCAATAACTCAAAAGCAAATATTGTTATGCCCCAGTAATTAATTATCGATCCCAACGCAATGCATTGCTAGCACAAAAAAAAATGTATTACCTGTCCCAAATAATGCTACCAGTTTAAGAGAGTTCTGAGTAATACTGAATGATGTTTTCTAGTCACAGACGTTGAATAATAGTTACATTATGTTACATTTTCAATATGTCCTATGTCACTGGAATGATCAGTTCTGAGTAATACTGAATGATGCTTTGTAATAATGCATAAATACTATGCCAATAATTTCTGTAAATAATATTTTGTTATACTCTATAAATGCTATGCCAATAATTAACTCTCATTTTGAATGATGACTTCTGATAGTTTGTCACTGGCCAAAGAGTGCCAATAATTATTTTAAATATGTTGTATGTCACTTGAATGATGAAAAATGTTTTGTACTATTCAATACTTGCTATATGTTTTGTAACTGGCCAATGAGTGCCAATGATTACTATAAGTAAGTGAGTTATGTTAATACTATGCCATTCATTAGCTCTTGTTTTGAATGATGACTTCTGATGTTTTGTAACTGGCCAATGAGTGCCAATGATTACTATAACTAAGTAAATTATGTTAATACTATGCCATTCATTAGCTCCTGTTTTGAATGATGACTTCTGATGTTTTGTAACTGGCCAATGAGTGCCAATGATTACTATAACTAAGTGAATTATGTTAATAATATGCCATTCATTAGCTCCTGTTTTCAATGATGACTTCTGATGGTTTTTAACTGGCCAATGAGTGCCAATGTTCACTGTAATCAGATGATTTATGAACATTATTCTGTAATACTTCATACATGGTACAGAAATGTTCAGTAACTGGGCGATGAGTGCCACCAATTACTCAAATCAGTTGTTAGACTAGTGTAATTCTCAATGAAGACTAGTATGTGACTTAATGTCCTTCACCTTCTGACCTAATTACCAGAAATTACTGCAATATCCGTTTGTCCTGTCTATCCTCATGATCATGGAGCACTATATTTGGTTTTTGCACTAATTCTACGTTGGTGTACCTTACAAGAACGTGGTGTTGACACGACATGCTGTACACCACCTTGAGCGATGAAGATGTTATTATAGTCCCACTGTTTGGTGTACCTAATGTACTACCAAAATGATAACATGGAATATTACTACGACATTTCAGTGTCTTGGCTACACTGATTAATACTTCAAGGAAAAGAACTTCAGATTGTCTCACTTGGTGTTGTGTTTCTGTAGAAAGATATGGACTTTCAATGCAGCTGCGTGCAACCTAAAGTGCTACAACCATGATGCAATCCTTCCCTTTCCTATCCTAGTTCTTGTAAAATAGTAAAAAAAAGTACATGCAGTGCGTGTGCACTTTTGTCATTTTGTTAACATGATTTGTATTCATTGCATATACGTTTTGTGATTTGCTGATATGTTTTGAACTACAGTGCGTGTGCACTTTTGTCATTTTGTTAACATGATTTGTATTCATTGCATATACGTTTTGTGATTTGCTGATATGTTCTGAACTACAGTGCGTGTGCACTTTTGTCATTTTGTTAACATGATTTGTATTCATTGCATATACATTTTGTGATTTGCTGATATGTTCTGAACTACAGTGCGTGTGCACTTTTTGTCATTTGTTAATATGATTTGTACTCATTGCCTATACATTTGTGATTTCCTGATATGTTCAGTACTACAGTGCGTGTGCACTTTATGTCATTTGTTAATATGATTTGTACTCATTGTGAATACATTTTGTCTTTGCTTGGTATGTTCTGTACTCAGTGCATGTGCACTATATTTTATTTCATGTTCTGCACTTATATATACGTATATATTCTGTGATTGTAAACTTAGTTAATTAAGAAAAATTTGTTGCTCATGGCAAGTCCAATTGACTCACCATCGCTGCCAAATTTTTGCCCCCCAGTTGGGGGGTTATGTAAGACGTATGCGTTACCGGCGATGGGCGAGGCATGGCAGAGTCTCTGACCAGAGAGTAGTATGTAGTTAGTTGTTGCTTGTCGCTAGTCTTCAGTAGTCTGCAGTAGTCTTCAGTAGTCTGCAGTTATCGACAGGAGTCGGCGCGTGCCTGCGCGTGTCGGCAGTCAGCTCTGGTCGGGACTCTGGAGGATGAGTATTATTGTAGAAGGTAAAGAAGCAGCCTTGCGCATATCTAGTAATGTATATTAACTGTCATTAATTTGTTTTAAAAAAGAAATGCCCCAATAATAATTTTTATAATATAAAGTATTTTTTTTAAGAGAAGCATTCATTTCAATTTAAAGAATATTTCCAATGCATGATCATTCCTTCCAAGAATCAAAAAAAAAAATATAGCCCAGCATTGCACGAAGCTGTGCCGAAAAAATTTTTACATAAGAGCAGATACATTCGCAGTTTTTATTGAGGTAAGAATTTTTTCCTTTTTTTTTATTCAGAATACAGGGCCGAGTCGCAGCGCTGCTGTCGTCATAAAATTTACCAGGACACTGAATTTTTTTATTATTTTGGTGTTTAGAAATTGAATTTTGTGGTTACATTAAATGTGAATGCATTCCTGCACAGAGATGATAAATGGGAGCCAATTTTGTTCAGAGGTTACAATAATTTAAAAAATCATTTAATTATTATTTTTGTGCGGAGGTTACACTTGGTTCATGGTTCATGGTTAGTAATTTAATAAAAATAATTCGGTGGGGAGGTTACAATGAGAGCTTACAAGCCTTAAGGACAGTCTTATCTGTGATAAGGTGTTCCCTGATATTGTAGCATCGTGGTATTACTTTACATCTTGAGTCACTGCGATACAGACCAGTGTTTTCTAGTGGTGACTTGTTGGAACCATTTTCAATAGTCAAACGACTGTATCAAGGAGCGATTAGAGGACCTGCTAGACAGCCGCGTTATGCCTGTTGCATGCGAATCAGGCGAAATGCAGTTCAGGTCGTTCGCATACTTTTGAGTATGACTGTACATATGCTTGACCACAAGATAACGTCCAGACCATGCTGGTGTCCACGAACATTCTGTAGCGTGTAACATGTCCTCTCGCTGTTCACACTAACTGGTGGGCAGAATCACTTGCCACAGCGAAGCGGGATTCGCCACAGAACATCGCTCTGGACCGCTGTTGCTCTGCCCAAGCGACACGCTCCCTACACCAACGAAATCCTTCTCGATGATGACGTGATTGAAGTGTGGTACATTTAAAAGGCTTCCGAGGATAGAAAACAGCCTGATTTAATCGTCGCAAAATTGTTCTGGCAGACGCACATTGGACTGGTAGCGGTTGTAAGATCTGCAATGACCTGCCTGGGAGTGAGATGTCTATTCCTTTTAGCAACTAGAGCTACATATCGATCCTCTTGTGCTGTGGTGGTCCGTCTACTGCCACCGGCATCCTTTCGTATAACATTTCCACTTTTTTTAAATCCCTAGGTTGCACTTTTGAGCACTCCCGTTACTGTGGCCACTTATACGTGGCGCCGTTGGCGTCAATCGCTTCTTTGTATTCAGTTAAGGTCTCTGCGATCGACTCTGTATCGCGCGGCCGCGGTTTTCCTCTTTGGTCGCTTTTCTACTATTTAAGGTAGACCTTGATGAAACTGACCAAAATGTCAATTTTCGATTTATTTTTATATTTTAGTACACCTCATGGACAATAAGTTCCCAAAGTTTCAATGTTGAAATCGCATCCGACGTGCCTGAAAATTAATGAAAAGTGTGACGCGGCCTCCCTGCCACGCCCACGTTTTGAAGCAGCACTTCAATACGAGCTTAGTGAACAACGATTCTGTGTATTACTTTCAGCCAAACCTGTGCGGGTTGCATCTAGAAGGCCGTGATACATACTATTTGGTTTTATAGATCATCTTTGGCCGATCCTGCACTTCTCAAAAAGTGTGTTCATGGCAAAACCCGAAATTCAAATGAGTCTCTAAATTCACTCATATGCAAACGATGTCCTAAAAACACATTTGCATCTGCTACAGTTGTCAGAATTTCAATTTATGATGCAGTTATTGTATTTCATGATGGGAACGTCGGGAGTATGAAGGTATTAGAAAGAATGGGCTTCAAGATAGGAAATTTTACTCAAGACATCCTGAGAAAAATTGAAGACTTGGTAAAGGAAAGAAGACAGACAACATGAAACCCGAAGAGAAGCCTTGATGGGAAAGACGACCCAGAGTACAAATGTGGTGCCTTCTGAAGAAGTGACATTAGGAAAAAAGTTAGGTTGAACTTTAAACTGCGTTTTCTGAAAAGTTTGTTTTTTGAAGTTTTTGTACCCTTTCCTCAGATTCTATGAAAGCTAGGATTATGAAATTTTGTACACATATTTCTGTAAACCTAATAAACGTTGTCTCAAGAGCAAATTTTGAAATTCTGATTGCAAGTTAAGATATGGGGCAAAGTGCTTGGAATTTTGCATGAATTTAAAATTGTGATTGTGGAATTATAAATAAAAAATCGTGAAAATTCTCCTATTTGACCTATTCCAAAAACCTCATGAGAGGAGCTTACAACATATGAAGAGATGAAACAGAGAAATTTTTTTCATATCTCCAAAACTGTGCATTTGGGGCATTTTTGAAATAGTGTGTGTTTTTCATCAACGCCCCCCTTAAGCGCTCGGCGCTGTGGGGAGAGGGCTGGTATTGGTCGGTTGGTTGGTGCTCCGGTGTTCAGTCTGGTTGTCGGCGGTCACTCTTTGCGCATGCTCTGCCTCTTTCTGTCACGTGGGCAGTGGGGCTGCGGACGGAGAAGTGCGTGCGGTCAGGAGTGTATACCGCTTCCAGTGAGAGGCTATGGCATCGTCTGTGCTCCTAAACGATATGAACCTGTGAAAGTGGCTTTGGAGTGTATCAGGCTGCAACCGGATACGCTGCACAATCAAAGGGTAGGAATTATTCAGGTTCTTAAAGCCCTACTATGTACATGTGTATTGAAGTGCATGTTGTTTGCTGTTAACGGCTCTCGCAGTGTTTGGACGCCCAAGTCATCTGTTTCGTTGTGACCACTGGTGCACAACATATCGACCAGTGGTTTGCCTGTTTCCAAAGCACTTGAGATACTGGCAAGGAGTGTATATCTAAATGGCTCTGAGCACTATGGGACTTAACATCTATGGTCATCAGTCCCCTGTATATCTAAGTGGGTGCCTATGCAATCCGAAATAACCACAGGTTTGATTTTCTGGCACTTCTTTCAGCCTTTTGCTATTAAGTGTAATCCACCTACGCCCGCCTGGTTGACCGTGCGGGCTAACGCACGGCTTTCCGAGCGGGAAGGAGCGCCTGTTCCCCGACAAGAATCCGCCCGGCGGATTTGTGTCGAGGTCCGGTGAACCGGCCAGTCTGTGGATGGTTTCTAGGAAGTTTTCCATCTGCCTCGGCGAATGCGGGCTGGTTCCCCTTATTCCGCCTCAGTTACACTACGTCGGCGATTGCTGCGCAAACAAGATCTCCACGTACGCGTACACATTACTCTACCACACAAACATAGGAGCTACACGCGTCTGGTGTGAGACGTTCCCTGGGGGGTCCACCGGGGGCCGAACCGCACAATAACCCTGGGTTCGGTGTGGGGCGGCGGAGGGGTGAAGTGGACTGCGGTAGTCGTCGTGGGGTTGTGGACCACTGCGGCTGCGGTGGGGGCGGAGCCTCTCCGCCGTTTATAGGTCCCCGGTTACAATACACTACAATACAATCCATCTATAGAGTCGTTCCTTTGTAAAATTAAGAGATTTATGGCATTGTTTTTCTTCTTGTATGTAATTATTATTTAGGATTATAAGACAGAGTATGGTGCAAAGGCAGTGTGAACTGTTGTAGACAGTGATTGCATGAGATTTAATTTGGCGGCAAAGAGTAATTGTATTCGTGTTTTGAAATTTTTCTAATGTCTTAAGGATTGTGTTGCTCTGGATACTGCCTAGTCGCTGTGTCGTTTTATGTTTTTGTTTCAGTGGTATAATCAGCGGTGCGCGTCGTCCGTTTTAGCTGGCCGTTTAACTGGGGAATGACGTCTTTGCGGCAGCCAGTTGTAATGTAAAAATATAAAAACAGTGATATGTAAAAAAATATACGACAGTCTGCCAATGTAATCGTATTCTTAATGACTCAATAGTAGCGGCTGAAAACACTTCTCTGAAAATGACTCACAAGAATGTTCTTAATAGTGCAATATCTTTTAAGTTAGCCCTACTCAGATCACTAATTAATAAACTAGCTCAGTTCTCAGGGTAGTTACGTAATCATCGATAGTTAATTGTCCTTTCTTCCTTTACCCAACACCACAGATATTATTCCAGGTTCGTGAGAAGTCGTGTGCTTATTGCTGGCGAGGGAACCCTTCCTCACTGAAGACCTTCGGAGAATCCTGATGCTACCCAATAGCAGCGCCTTGGAAAGTCTACTTAAAACATTGAAGGAAAAAAGGGAAGACATACCTCCAGAATTTTACAGCGCAGGTGCCATGGTTGACCGAACATGGACAAAGAAAAACTTCCAAATGAGACACTTGATCACCAGATTGGCAGTCCATGGTTTCCACCACCTTATTTGCAACAACACGTCGTATCATGAACCAAACGAAATGTGTGAGTGTAAACTGTGTCACCAAATTTGCAAACGTTACCATATAGAGCTCTGTACCAAAAGGACACGAACAATAAGTGACTATGCAAATCACAATATGTGAAATTTCTACTGTACATTGAATTTGTATGGCTATTTGGCTAGAATAAACTTATTATTATTGCACCAGAGAATATTTCACAAGTCTGTTCGATATAAACTATTCGATATAAACTACTGCAATACGTAACATAATGTCATGATTTCGTCTCGATTCCCCAATATAAGACAACAAGAGTAGCGTCTACAAATGAAATCCTATAATGGAACTGAAATCCTGTGACCAGGCCTTTCCTGCCTGGGATGTTATCTCGTTATACAAAGAAAAGCTGTAAGTAAAAATATTTAAATTATTATCAGCAGCCGACGGGCTCGTAGGATCTGTAAGAAAGTTAATTGTCCTAACCGACGGCACGTCTCGTAGATGAGCTAAAAAAAATGTTCATTATTTTCTAAGATGGCGCCTAACAATGAAAATTCTTTGCTAAGGCCCATATCTACTTAGGACAATCCAGGTATCAGATTATACACTGATTGACCGCATACATAACCATTATAGTTTTCTGGTTTTAAGTACAACTTACATTATTAGCTGATACAGCAAGATGAACTTTACACAAGAACGTCCTCTTAGGTCCGAACCCAAGCAGATAAGATAAGCGAATGACAAAGGAAAGATAGTTCATACATAGAAGCGCAAGACATGGAATAACATGTCCATTGTAATTCTATTTCTTCTTCCTTGGCGTAACTTGTCGGTTCTTTATAAAATTTATCGTGATATTTAGTTTACATTTTTTTTAAACCCAAGACCACCCAGGAGAAACAGTACACAATGAAATGTAACCGATAGCGCGGTCGCTGTCTTTATCAGCAAACTCCAGTTCTTCGCCGAATCTCGGTATTTTATTATTTGTTCCGTCGTTCTTTCTCCTCCGTTCCTTTCAGCTTTCATTCAGTCTCCATCTGAGTAGTGATTTCCGCGCACCTCTGATGTTCCATTACTTATCACTGAAATTTTGTAATACCTGGAAGATGCCTTTCATTGTACTGGGTTTTTAACATCTTATTCGGAAAGAGAAATTTTGTGTTGTTTCTGTTGTTATATCTTAAAAGGTGTCCTGCTCCTGTGAGTGAATTCTTCAGTAAGCCGTGTATTGTTTGTATTGTTCTTAAGATTTATGTAAAGAGGGTTTTAAAATTATTTGTTGTTTGGGGTGCACTTTGACGTCCATAGACATTTATCTGTTTGGTTATGTTTCAAATTTTAGGGCAATTATGTATATTATTCTGGGGTAACAGCAGTTTGCGGTTTTCATGCAATTGTTAAATAAAATCTGTTGGAAATTACAAGCCAGAGTTTGTGTTTGATTGGTTATTATTGCCTTGTCTTTATTGAGTAGTAGTATCCTTGTGCGAGTGTCCCAAGTCCCAGCCACACTAGTCACCTCTAACCAGCTTCGAACCGTCCAATTACCTGTCCACGATCAAAGAGTTCAAAAGATTCCTTGGAGACATGTTGCCGTACCACATAGAATGAGGTGCTAATCGGTTCCACAACAACCGTCGTCACACAACATACTGCATGAACCGTCGAATGCATACAGGATTTTCGTGGACAAGCTTCACTGCACTTGACAAGTTACGCACTCTACGTGTCCTTTTATCATCATTGGCTTCGCGTTCCGTAGCAATTGTCGGTTATTCTGTAGCAGCTGGCAGTTGTTTTTCAGCAAATGTTGCTTGTTCCTTAGCAGTTGTCAACCAGTGTACATGGTTATGTATATGTATCTCTCACGCTTAGAAGTCATGCTGAATTATTAAACACACAAAATTTGTCACAGTAGTTTGGTACAAAAAAGAATTTACGCAAAAAATTATCAGAAGGAACTCGTATTGCAGTTAAATGGATAAGTGGAATATGAAACGGAGGTACGCGACATTATGAGTAGTTCGCTCGTGTATCGGTGGCTGGAAAAGTGGGCGTCAACTATCAGTACAGCAAATGGGCAGGGATGGCACAGGTAAGCAGAATGACCGATAAACTCAGAATTTTCGCCAGTGGGTCCACACAAGCATTGTGGAGACAGAGAAGACGCAGTGGCGACTGCGTCAAACAAAGCACAACATGAATACTGCATTACTACGTTACAGACCTTCCAAAGATAACGCAATGAAACCAAATTGCAGTAATGAGATTTGCTCTTTACAACTTTAAGCATGGTTTTACGATAAGTATTATGAAAGTTACAACTATTTTTAATTATGAAAATTATGTTGGACAATAGAAATTAGTAACATTTAAACCATTTGAGCTGTCACAGCAGATCAAGTGATCAAAGCCTGACAGTGCAAGCAAATACAATAGGCTACATTTAAAATGAATTACAGACAGTTTTACAAGAAATGGATATGCAAATATGTAAAAGTATTAAATCCTCGACAGTGTGAAGGCAGTATGAGTCATTGTGTTCCTTACCGAATCGTCTAAAAATTAATAATGACAACTACAGTTCATTACCGGTTATACTTTAAATAGCCACTTACGTAAAAGACCAGTAATTAAATTTAACTTCTCATGGTTGGGACTCACAGTCATATAATACTTCTTAAAAGACATCATAGTCGCCATTGACTGTATGAAATATTTATTATTGCGATTGCAATTTCGGCCTTACGGACATTTTCAAGTAACACTGCAGAAATTGCATTCTGTCAGAATATAAGACTATCTGACATGAATACGTGTCGTCGTCAAAAATGTATCCTTTTGACTGCGAGAATCCCACAAGATCCGATGAGTACGACACTTATTACATCGTAAAATGTTGTTAAATATGTGCTGTATTGTCAATGTTCAACATTGACGATACTGCACATATTTAACAACATTTTACGATGTAATAAGTGTCGTACTCATCGGATCTTGTGGGACTCTCGCAGTGAAAGGGCTACATTTTGACGACGACATGCTTCAAATGGCTCTGAGCACTATGGGGCTTAACTTCTGAGCTCATCAGTCCCCTAGAACTTAAAACTACTTAAACCTAACTAACCTAAGGACATCACACACATCCATGCCCGAGGCACGATTCGAACCTGCGACCGTAGCGGTCGCGCTGTTCCGGCCACCCCAGCCGGCGACAACGACACGTACTCACGTCAGATAGTCTTAGATTCTGACAGAATATAACTTTTGCAGTGTTACTTGAAACTGGCCCTAAGGCTGAAATTGCAGTCGCAATAATAAATATTTCATACAGTCAACGGCGACTATGATATCTTTTAAGAAATTAAATTTGTGTTAAATTGCTATGGTAGTGCGGATAATAAAAACTAACTTCGTCTTCATTAGTTTTCAGTTCTCCATTTTTCTCTATCTTCTGCAGGCCTCTTCAGTTCACAGTATGTTGTCACTTTGAGTTCTTGTTTCCCCTGACTGATGTACTGAAGTCTTGGCGTCCCTTGTGCATTCATCCAGGCATTTTTCCTGGTATTAATTTCACAATGAATGGGAAATGTCTGTACAGGTGTTCACTCCATCAGTCGTTTAGTTCCTTGATGGTCCAGCAGAGCAATTTTTCCTCTTCTCTGCTGCTTCAGGCTTCTTCAGTAGTCACTGTCGAGCGCAATGTTCCAAGCGCTGGAAAAAAAGTGCACGTGACTCCTGTGTATAAGACGGGTAAAAGAAGGGACCCGGAAAATTACGGACCAATACCCCTCATATCAGTCTGCTGCAGAATCTTTGACCATATTCTCAGTTCGAATACAATAAATTTTCTTGAGACCGAGAAGCATACGTCCCTGAATCAGCACGGTTTTAGAAAGCATCGCTCGTGCGATACTCAGCTTGCCCCTTTCTCACATGATACACTGTGAACTACGGAGGAAGGGCAACAGACAGATTCCATATTTTTAGATTCCCGGAAAGCATTTGACACGGTGCCCCACTGTAGGCTTTTAAGGAAGGTTCAGAGATACGTGACTCGAAGAGTTCCTAAAGTAATAGAACCCAGTACGTTGTCCTCGACGGCGAGTGTTCGCCAGAGACAAGGGTATCGTCAGGAGTGCCCCATAGAAATGTGACTGGGCCACTATTATTTTCTACATACATAAATGATCTGGCGGACAGGGTAAGCAGCAGTCTGTGGCTGTTTGCTGACGATGCTGTGGTGTACGGGAAGGTGTCGTAGTGGAGTGACTGTACGAGGATACAAGAAGACTTGGACAAAATTTCTAGTTGTATGGTGACTGGTAGCTAGCTCTAAATGTGGAAAAATGTAAGTTATGCGGGTGAGTAGGAAAAACAAACCCATAATGTACGGGTACAGCACTAGTAGGGTCCTGCTTCACTCAGCCACCTCGTTTAAATATGCGGGCGTAACGATGCGAAGCGGTATGAAATGGAACGAGCGTGTGAGGATTGTAGTGTGGAATGGGAACGGTCGACTTCTGTTTTTTGGGAGAATTTTGGTTCAAATGGCTCTGAGCACTATGGGACTCAACATCTTAGGTCATAAGTCCCCTAGAACTTAGAACTATTTAAACCTAACTAACCTAAGGACATCACACACATCCATGCCCGAGGCAGGATTCGAACCTGCGACCGTAGCAGTCCCGCGGTTCCGGACTGCAGCGCCAGAACCGCTAGACCACCGCGGCCGGCCGAGAATTTTGGGGAAGTGTGGTTCATCTGTAAAGAGACCGCACATAGGAAGCTAGTGCGACCTATTCTTGAGTACTGCTCGAGAGTTTGGGATCCTTACCAGGACGGATTAAAGAAAGACATCGTAGAAATTCGGAGGAGGGCTTCTAGATTTGATACCGGTAGGCTCGAACAACATGCAAGTATTACGGAGATGCTTCGGACACTCAAATGCGAATTCCTGGAGGGAAGGTGATGTTCTTTTCGGGGAACGCTGTTGAGAAAATTTAGAGATTCACCATTTGGAGCTGACTGCAGAACGTTTCTACTGCCGCCAACATACATTTCACGTAAGGAGCACGAAGATAAGAGAAATTAGGTCTCATACGGGGCATGTTTTCAAGTAGTACAGGAAAGGAAATCGGCGGGGTCAGGGATTTTCTCTGCCTCGTGATGACTGGGTGTTGTGTGATGTACTTAGGTTAGTTAGGTTTTAGTAGTTCTAAGTTCTAGGGGACTGATGACCATAGTGCTCAGAGCCATTTTTTGAGCCAGGAAAGGAAATGACTAGTAGTGATGCAGGGTATCCTCCGACACTCACCGCACGACTGCTTGGCTAGTATGTACGAAGATGTAGATGTGGATGAAATCCTCAGGACTCTTCTCTAGCATAGCCCCTCAAAATCCAATCGTCTTTTCTGCACTGACTCCGGTACTGTAAAAAGGAGCACACATTCATAAAAGGACAGATATCTAGGCGGCAGTAGGAAGCTCATTTTTCAAGCTGGTCAGTTGCGTTCTGAAATTTTGGATTAGCTCTTTTGTATTATAGATCGTTGTGTAAGCTTTGTAAAACGACGAACAGTGTGGAGATCAGAGGTGGTTCGATTTGGTTTGGATGCGGCTGCGCGTCTGCGCGCCGCTGCTTGATGTTTGACGGAGGGCAGAGGATGCGAGGGCCTGGGCCAGGTGTCCACGTGATTCTGCCAGATTCGCACGAGTCTGGATGTGACGTCACGCAAGCGGTCGCAGTTCGCACAGAGACTAGATAGCTTAGCATATGTTTGCGCGTGTGATGTGTAAGTCATAAACGTGCAGCGGAATACGATCCACCAACTTCAATAGCGAAGCGGGACGATCCAGCTGATAAATAAGTCGACTATGCAAATGTTATATTTAATTCGTTATTGAGCCAGAACGCATTTGTAACAAACTTTCACAGTATCTTTGATAACAACTGTAATAAAATGACTAAATATGAAATTTATTAAATAAACTCGCAATTGCGAATAAGGACAACCATCAGCTGTGTAATAGATTGACGACAATGAAAATTTGCGCCGGACCGGGACTCGAACTCGGGTTTCCCGCTTATCGCGAGCAGTCGCCTTCCATTTTTTAGGTTATTATCAGAATGACTTGGTACTATCATGACACTTCAGTGGACCATAGTCAGATTATCACGTAATATAAGCTGCAAATGGAAGAAAAATTAATTATGAAAAAAGAATAATAAATAAAATAAAAATAAATAAAAGGAGAACATAGCCGACAAACCATCGCCAGGCTCTCATAATATGTATCAACAATTGTTTTTATTTGTATTTTTTTTTTATTTTAGTAATTTTTTAATTTTTAATTTTTTTATTTTTTAGTTTTATACAGGATCTAAAAGCAGAAGGGCAACGAAATTAGATTATATTCTAAATAGCAAACCAAGAAAAAACACAATTTAATTGCAAGGATTGCATATGCTCATATGTATATACACTTCATCTACACACATTTTACAATAGATCTGGAACGATGCTGAGTCAAAACACAAAACAAAAGGAACAGGAAAACTAGGAGGGAACAAGCCGAACCAAATCAGATGGGAAAATGCATAACGACGAAAAACACCTATCATCAGAAAAATGAAATTAACCAACTCCTTGACGACGGAAAATAAGATTCAACATGTGGGCGAAGAGGTCTCGATATCAATGCATTCGCAAGTGTGTCCAATAGGCAGTTGTCATGTACTGCATGAACTTTATGTGATATTTCCCCTCGCCTTCTACAACATAATGAACGAAGTGTCCCAGCAACCGTATAACGGTGTGGGTTCTCGACCGCGAAAAGAAGGAAGAACCTGGACGTAATATGATGTCCGTAATGTATACAGTCTCAGAAGACTGAGCTTGGAAGGCCAGTTGTGTTCTAATCCAAGACCAATTTGCCATATGACTTCCACAAATAAAGAGATGTCGCATCGTATCTGTAGATGTACAACGACTATGTAAATCCGTGTCCCTAAGCCCCATACGGAAAAGTCTCTCGTTCGTTGGAATCAGGTTATTTACTACCTTATACCACGAGGACGCTACGCGCATCGGCAAAATTGGAAGACTGATATTGAACCAAGCTGTTGTCCAGCTTTGTACGGAAGACAGACCGCCGCGCCAGCAGTGGTCAAAAGCATTGATACGACACAAACCCGTTAGTCAATACACGTAAGGCTGCAGTGGATCGAGATGAATGGTCAACACCAGAAAAAAAAAAGAAGAGGAACGGTGCGTTCGCACTATTTAAACCCGAGTGGGAAATTAATTTCTTTGTGCTGCTGTCAAAAATCATGCCAGATATTTAGTATGTCATCATAACCTCATGTATATAAAAAAAGTACTTGATTGAAAGGCACTTCTTTATCATGGACTGTGCGGCTGGTCCCTTTTGAGGTTCGAGTCCTCCCTCGGGCATGGGTGTGTGTGTTTGTCCTTAGGACAATTTTGGTTAAGTAGTGTGTAAGCTTAGGGACTGATGACCTTAGCAGTTAAGTCTCAAAAGATTTCACACACATTTGAACATTTTGAAAGGCACTTTAATACCTGTCACAAAAATCAGTTCGCAAATTCGTCGCAAGAGGCACGTCAGTCAAAACTTGAAGAACTGAAAGAAAATTTCAAGCAGCTTTATAGTGAAGTAAGTGTTTCCTATCCTATGGCCCTTTATTATTTACAATGATGATAAATGAAACTGTATTTTATAATCTCATATATCGCTTAGCAATGTGCCAGTTATCGAATATCAGATTGTCAGCAACGAGGTACATTTCTTTTCGGTTAATTTTTATTTTTGGGTTGCATTAAATGGCGTCGCATAGACATAAGAAAAAGTTTTCTTCCACTTCCTGAAAAACCGTCACAAACGCTCCCTCGGGCAGCAAAGTGTCATTGAGAGTCATTCTTTGTTTTTGTGTACCTGTGTTTTGATGGATGGGAAAATATATGTTGTAGTTTGATCTATGTTTTCAATTAATTAAAATGCAAATACTCCAATAGATAAAAATTTATTTTGTGACCACATTCCGCTGTCCTTGCTAGAGTCTATGACCGCTTTTAAGAGGAACGGGAAAAAATACCTAAAATCAATCTTTCCTTCTTAATTTATTATTTGGGTTTCAATGAATGAAACAATTACTTGTTAAAATGATAAAAGTGTTTTAAAAACAGGATTGTACAAAATTAATTGTAAGGGGGTTTTTTTCGCCGTGGCAGGGGCAAGAAAAAGGTGGGCAAAGTTTGCGCGCAAGTTACAAATGCTCGCTGAGAATTGGGAAAGCAGGGAAACCTTTTGTTGCTGGGAATCTCATAAAGGATTGCCTGGTCGACTCGGCGGCTTGTATTTGTCCAGCAGACCTCCAGGAAAATTTGGAAAAAATTGCGCTTTCGCCTCAAACTACTGCTCGCCGAGTCGAAGATATGGCCTCAGATACTGAGCAGCAATTACGCAATTAATGGAGAGAATGGCAAACTTCATTTTATATCGGCCCTGACGACTCCATAGACGTTGCGGACATAGCTCGTCGCATTCATTCAGGGTGTCGACAACAATCTGCGTATCAACAAAGAATTTCTCGACCTTATACCATTAAAAGACACGACCACGGTTTTGGATATCTTTCTAGCCGTGGAAAACGTGCTCGAGTCAATGGGTTTCCATCGGGAACGCCTCACCAGAGTAACAACGATGGAACCCCTGCGCTATGAGGGATACGCACTGGATTCCTGGATTACGTCAGGTCGAAAACGGCTGAAGTCGGATGTTTCTTATTCGTGGCAGTCCATTGTCTGATACACCAGGAGGTACTTTTTGCGAAGATTGTCAACATAAAAAATTTTATGGACACTGTTTTTCCAACGGTTAATTATCTTTGCTCACAACGACTCACACATCGCCAATTTAAAGAATTTCTGGTTGATATCGAGGCAGAATACCCGGACATCCCCTACCACACCGAAGTAAGATGGCTGAGCAGCAGGAAGACGCTTTATCGGTTTTACTTTTTGAGTTACGAAACCAAAACCTTTTGGAAATGACGCCCAGAAGAATTATTTCGTGATCCTAAGTGGGACGCGAATTTGGCTTTTTTGAGTGATCTAACTAGCTGCTTAGATACTCTGAACATTTAACTCCAAGCCAAAAATCACTCTGTTGTTGATTTAGTGCAGACGATTCAAGCATTTTTTTTAATCTTATTTTATGGGAGAAACAAGTGCGCGAGGAGAATTGTGGACACTTCCCTGCCTTAGACAGGATAAAAGAAGATATGGATTTTTCAGATTATGTTCCAATCATTTGCGAATTACAAGAAGAGTTTGAAAACAGATTTTTGGAGGTAAGTGAGCTTCAACTGGCCTTGGATATATTTGTTCGCCCACTTTCCCTTCGGGCAGTGGGAGGCGAATTTGGCTTTTTTGAGTGATCTAACTGGCTGTTTAGATACTCTGAACATTTCACTCCAGAGCTGATTGTCTGCAGTGCGACATCCGCCTGAAGGACCGTTTTCTTATGTGTAACAGTTTGGATGACTTTTACAGCTGCTTTCTACGAAATAAATATCCTGTTTTGCACAAGCGCACGGCCAAAGCTCTCTCAGTGTTTGGTTCCACGTACATTTGTGAGCGCTTTTTCTCGCTTTTAAGGCTTGCTAAAAGGAAGAACCGTTCACTACTTAGCGATAAAAATTTGTCTAATACTTTGAGGTCAGCAATCTCCCAAAATTATATACCAAACCTAGACAAAATCATTTCCTCGAAAAAGAAAAACGTGTAAAATGTTAAGTGTCTTCTTTAACAATGTTGACTTCAAGCATTAAAGGTCTTTATAACTTTAATTCCAATTTTTAATAAGTCTTCAGACTTGGTTCATTAAAATTATTGTGTACAAAACAGCAAATTAAGAATCCGATGCCTAGACTGTGAAAAGGGATACAAAAAGCTGTAACATGAAGTACAACAAAAAATATTTACTTGTAACTACTAACAGTAAGAATGAGACCGTATATACCTTACGTAAAATCATTTCTAAAATAGAATATTTATAACTAGTTCATTTAAGAAATTGATATTGAGAGGTGGCATGAGCCCCCTCTCATATTTCTATCTTACTATTTTCCTCTCTAATTGCATGCAGTGAAAAGTCGCTATTCCTTCACACGCGGACTTCCCACGCAGCGTCTCTCGTCACCCGGGTGGTCCGGTGACAGGCGGGCTCTGCTGATCTGGAAAGCGTTAAGCCGACGGGTGTGAGGAAGTCGAGTGAATGCTTTGCAGACGCTGACATTCTCAAAAGACACGCCCGGAGGGGTCTGAAGTAGCGGCTGGGCTAGAGGTTCCGATACTTCGCAGAAACTTAGCGAAAACACTTTCTGGCGGGCTACCAGCGAGGCGTGGGAATAACTTGTGTACCCAGGCAGTTGTGGCGGGAAAATTCCCGCGCTTTCTGCAAAATAGTAACTGTGATTGGCTTGCTCAGGGCATAGCTCCGTGACGTAGCAAAATCAGCGCAGAAATTGGCGCCAAGAATCTCCATTGGTGGAATGGTAGTGCTCCGGCAATAGAGTGGAATTTTCCGCCGGTTTTCGAGTTGCTGATTGGAACGTTTAACCACGGCCACTGTCGTGGAGGCGGGAATGTTGTGTGTTCGGCCTGTACGGGTGCTCTAGGTAGTCGTCTCTCGCCTTTCGGTCGAGGACGTCGAAGCAAGCAGCCATCGCCTCCGGTACGCCAGAAAGTGTTCTGGCAGTTAAGAAGACAGTTTGGTAATGTATGTCCGCAGCACTGGCAGATAGGGATTTTCCTAGGTGATAATCAGAGCTCAGCAGAGCGCGCCTGTTAGTCTTTTTCTAACTTTGTTCTGTCTTGAGTAGCAGCAATTAATGTTGGGTTAGCTGTGTGTCTCTCTTACGATTTGAGTGGCAAGGAATTGGCTCCACATACCACTTCGTCTTAAACCTCACAATCTAGTTTAGGGACAACTTCACCTTCATAGCGTTTGTTTGAGTATCCAGTTTGAGCCAATTTGATGTATTATAAATGTTTCATGTGTTTTTGTTTATTATTTTGTGTTTAGTCTTAATAAATCATATTGTTATTTTGGACAGAACTTTCATTCTGTTAATCGGTAGAGCAACCCATCATTTCTCACTACGTTAATGAAACCTTCCTTTATTTAACTTATTTATCAAATTAAATTATTGCAGGTGCCAAACTCTTTTCTACTCCACTTGCAGGGTTGATTACAGTCAGTTCGTGTATATTTTTTAATTCATGTGCAACAGCAAAAGTCGGAGTTAGAATAGGGGGGGGCTTAGAGCATCATTTACATATGGAGATTCTAGAAGAATTTAGTGTTAAATACACTGCTTTCCCCGGCACCTCGCAATATATCTTTCAGAAGACAGCCACTGTACGTATGACGAGTGTGCGTGTGCAATACTAATGCACTCTACATGTTGGTCAGAAAACTACTAAGTTGTTGTCCGCAGCTCGTGCTCGTGCGGTAGCGTTCTCGCTTCCCACGCCCGGGTTCCCGGCGGGGTCAGGGATTTTCTCTGCCTCGTGATGACTGGGTGTTGTGTGATGTCCTTAGGTTAGTTAGGTTTAAGTAGTTCTAAGTTCTAGGGGACTGATGACCATAGATGTCAAGTCCCATAGTGCTCAGAGCCATTTGAACTACTAAGTTGTTCTCCGATTCTTGTTTTAGATATAGTTTTCTAAAGCTTTGCGTAGTAATTCTACCACATGAAGACTAGTTGTCACCCAAACAGTAAATGGTTGCCTTGTTTTACCGCTCATCGACCACTTTTACAGAGCTGCGCTTCCTCTGTTATTTTGTTTACGTTGCATCTGAGCGCGAGACAGTCCAGCGCAGAGCAGTGCTGTGCGGTCTCACTCGCTCCGCTGCTCCTATGCCGACACTAGCGACACACGGTCGCTTACGGGGCGCTGAACTATACTGCCTCGCGCCCGCCGGTCGCAATGCTTGGATGAGCCTGTGCTACTACTCTCATGCTCACAAATTAAGGATAATTGCAGAATGTGGTGCCACACAACGTACCACTACACAAAACTGGCGATAATAGCATAGGTACATAGGGAACACACATGACACAGATCTGTTGGGCCACGGTATTGGTGATAAGTTGAGAAAACCGTTCCGAAACATATGTGCTACAAAACGCCACTGATTCCTGCGCATGTACCCCGACATCAGTATGGGGTATGATCACCGTGCACACGTACAAAGGCCGTACAACGGGTTGGCATACTCTGGATCAGGTGGTCGAGCAGCTGCTGGGGTATAGCCTCCCATTCATGCACCAGTGCCTGTCGGAGCTCCTGAAATGTCCTAGGGGTTTGAAGACGTGCAGCGATTCGTCGGTCGAGAGCATCCCAGACGTGCTCGGTGGAGTTTAGGTCTGGAGAACAGGCACGCCACTACACTCGCGTGATATCTTCTGTTTCAAGGTATTCCTCCACGATGGCAGCTCAGTGGGGCCATGCGTTATCATCCATCAGGAGAAAGGTGGGACCCACTGCACCCCTGAAAATGCGGACATACTGGTGCAAGATGACGTCCCAATACACCTCACCTGTTACAGTTCCTCTGTCAAAGACATGCAGGGGTGTACGTGCACCAATCATTATCCCACACCACACCATCGAACCAAGGATATTAAGGGATTGGTATCTGGTTCCTGGTTCACGCCAGATGAAAACCCGGCGAGATTCACTGTTCAGACTATACCTGCATTCGTCCGTGAACATATCCTGGGACCACTATTCCAATGACCATATACTGTGTTCTTGACAGCAGGCTTTACGGGCTCTCCTGTGACCAGGGGTCAGTGGAATGCACCTTGCAGGTCTCCGGACGAATAAACCATGTCTGTTCAGTCGTCTGTAGACTGTGTGTCTGAAGACAACTGCTCCAGTGGCTGAGGTAAGGTCCCGAACAAGGCTACCCCTCATAACGGCATTAATATGTGTTCTTTGAGCCATTTTCAACACACAGTCACCATTAGCACGGCTGAAAACGTCTGCACACTTATTCGCTGCACCGTACTCTGACATGCACCAACACACCTCTGCGTATATGGACTGCTACCAGCGCCACCGTGCGACGCAGGTCGAATGCACCGCATGGTCATACCTCGAGGTGATTTAAACCCGCAAACAGCCCACCAGAGCGTTGTTTCACCATTTATCAGCATTATCCTTTATTTATGAGCATGAGTGTAGAAGTCGCGGTAAAGTGAGTAAATTTAACTAACATCGAGTGTTTACATATCTAGATGTGTCTCAGGCATAAGGAGAAGACCAATTCATGTAATTCAGAAAAGAAATTAATGTTTGGAGACTGATCTGCAGGACGCAACAGACACTTAAAATCACCAACCAATAGAATACCTGCATCACTCTTACGCAACAGATAAACAATTTCCTCTTTGTAAAAACACGATCTGCTGTGCGACCAGTGCCAGAAGGGGAATGTAAATGAACTAACGTAAGATTTTAAAAAAATGGTTCAAATGGCTCTGAGCACTATGGGACTTAACATCTATGGTCATCAGTCCCCTAGAACTTAGAACTACTTAAACCTAACTAACCTAAAGACATCACACAACACTCAGTCATCACGAGACAAAGAAAATCCCTGACCCCGCCGGGAATCGAACCCGGGAACCCGGGCGTGGGAAGCGAGAACGCTACCGCACGACCACGAGCTGCGGACGTAAGATTAAAAATTTGACTAACTATGCCCCTGCCAAAACCAACATTTCCACATCAGCAATAGGGGTGCCTTCGCGAAAGAATAAGGCGGTCCCCATAGAATATTCGGGTGCTACATTAAAGATCATACGAACACCAGGTAAGGAGAAATTCCTAAATAATATCTCCTGTAAGAACACTATGTCCGCACATGGATCATAAATGAACTGAAGCAGTGAAGCAATTCTGATTCCACACGTTGAACATCTAAAGAAAGAGACGTGTAGGGTTGGGTCATTGATCGCAGCTATACAGGGATGTACGGAACGTACGAGAAGAATTAGGTAGTCAGTTGAGTGTCAAGGTCCATTGCGGAGTCCACAGATGAATCAGACATCGGGGGACCAGAACCCGCATCTTCATAACTTTTTTTCTTAGATTTCTTACGTGCCACGACACTGTCAGGTTGTATATGCAGTTTCTGTCGGCTATGTGGGATGGTGGCCTCTGCAGATGGAGGTGTGGGAGGGGACATAGGCACAACTTCCCGCCCCTCAGAAAAGGGACATGTAACGCAGGTCCAGTCACTAAGGCGGAAGCATTCTGTGGAACTGTCAATGCAACAGGTGATACTTGGTCGCTAATTTTATTTTCCTCGGGAGTTGCTGTAGGCGGCAAATTCGGGAAACCGTCGGCGACTGAAGAAGAATGAGCTGGAGGACATTGCGCTGTCTCAGACGGTAACGGGGGACACATAGACGAAGGGGGGTAGAGGGGGGGGGGCTCCGCACCTTCTCCACACACAGGCAGCTCAGAAGGAGCCACTCCACGAGCAGCAAGGATGCTGGTGATAACTTCTCCACCACTCACCGTACCACGGACGGGATGTATCGTAGCATCGAGAGGAGAACGAGACACAATCGATGCGGAGGAGGTTGGGGCAGAAGGCACCGCCAAATCCTCACCCTCACCATCTTGAGTGCGACGTCGCTTGTTTGTCACTGTACAGTTTCTATCCTGAGGGCAATAGGATTCTGAACCTGTCGCGGAGGTAAAGACGGAAATTCATCTACACGATTCAGTTCTGAGAACTAACTTTTTGTTCATTATGATCCGAAGGAGGAGTAGGTCCGGCGTCTGGAGTGGAAGGAACAAGATTAGCAACCGTCAATTTGCGATACTGCATTAATGACGGCTTTAATACAAAAAAGTAATGGAGGAGATACAGAGAGACAGGAATTGTAGATGACATGCCTCGCTCAGGCCGCCCAGGGACTATTTCTGCAGTGGATGACCGCTACCTACGGAGGCTCGGAGGAAGCCTGCTTTTCGTGCAGCCACAGGACGTCGTGCTACGATTCAAAATGTGCCAATAGGCTGCGTGATGTGCATCTTCACTCCTGACGTTCATGGCGAGGTCCATCTTTGCAACCACGACACCATGCAACGCGGTACTGATGGGCCAAACAACATGCCGAATGGACCGCTCAGGATTGGCATCACATTCTCTTCACCGAAGAGTGTCACATATGCCTTCAACCAGACAATCGTCGGAGACGTGTTTGGAGGCAACCCTGTCAAGCTGAACGCCTTAGCCACACTGTCCAGTGAGTGCAGCAAGTGGAGGTTTCCGGCGGTTTTGGATTGGCATTATATGGTGCCGACGTACGCCGCTGGTGGTCATGGAAGGCGCCGTAACGGCAGTACGATACGTGAATACCATCCTCCAATCCATAGTGCAACCATATCGGCAGCATATTGGCGAGTCATTCATAGTCATGGGTGACAATTCGCGCCCCCACCATGCACGTTTTGTGAATGACTTCCTTCAGGATAGTGACATCCGTCGACTGGAGTGGCAGGCATGTTCTCCAGACATGAACCATATCGAACATGCTTGGGATGAATTGACGAGGGCTATTTATGGATGACGTGACCCACCAACCACTCTGAGGATCTACGCCGAATCGCCGTTGAGGAGTGGGACATCTGCCTTGATTAACTTGTGGAGAGTATGCCACGACGAATACAGGCATGCATCGATGCAATAGGACGTGCTACTGGGTATTAGAGGTACAGCAATCTGGACCGCCACCTCTGAAGGCCGCGCTGTATAGTGGTACAACATGCAATGTGTTGGTATTCATGAGCAATAAAAAGGGCGGAAATGATGTTTCTGTTGATCTCTATTCCAGTTTTCGGTACAGGTTCCGGAACTGATGATGATCATGATGTTTGGTTTGTGGGGCGCTCAACTGCGTGGTTATCAGCGCCCGTACAATTACCCAATCTTTGCTCAGTCCAATTTCGCCACTTTCCTGGATGATGATGAAATGATGAGGACAACACAAACACACAGTCATCTCGAGGCAGGTGAAAATCCCTGACCCCGCCGGGAATCGAACCCGGGACCCCGTGCTCGGGAAGCGAGAACGCTACCGCGAGACCACGAGCGGCGGACAGGTTCCGGAACTCTCGGAACCGAGGTGATGCAAAGCGTTTTGTATGTGCATGTTTATTTACATAGTTAATTAGCCAATGCGAGGCGACTAAACGTTGTTTGTTGTTGCTGTGGTCTTCAGTCCTGAGACTGGTTTGATGCAGCTCTCCATACTACTCTATCCTGTGCAAGCTGCTTCATCTCCCAGTACGTACTGCAGCCTACATTCTTCTGAATCTGCTTAGTGTATTCATCTCGATTTTTACCCTCCACGCTGCCCTCCAATATTAATTGGTGATCCCTTGATGCCTCAGAACATGTCCTACCAACCGATCCCTTCTTCTAGTCAAGCTGTGCCACAAACTCCTCTTCTCCCCAATTCTATTCAATACTTCCTCATTAGTTATGTGATCTACCCATCTAATCTTCAGATTTCTTCTGTAGCACCACATTTCGAAAGCTTCTATTCTCTTCTTGTCCAAACTATTTATCGTCCATGTTTCACTTCCATACATGGCTACACTCCATACAAATACTTTCAGAAACGACTTCCTGACACTTAAATCTATACTCGATGTTAACAATGTTCTCTTCTTCAGAAATGCTTTCCTTGCCATTGCCAGTCTACATTTTATATCCTGTATACTTCGACCATCATCAGTTATTTTGCTCCCCAAATATAAAAACTCCTTTACTACTTTAAGTGTCTCATTTCCTAATCTAATTCTCTGAGCATCATCCGATTTAATTCGACTACATTCCACTATCCTCGTTTTGCGTTTGTTGATGTTAATCTTATATCCTCCTTTCAAGACACTGTCCATTCCGTTCAACTGCTCTTCCAAATCCTTTGCTGTCAGACAGAATTACAATGTCATCGGCGAACCTTAAAATATTTATTTCTTCTCCATGGATTTTAATACATACTCCGAATTTTTCTTTTGTTTCCTTTACTGCTTGCTCAATATACAGATTGAATAACATCGGGGAGAGGCTACAACCCTGTCTCACTCCCTTCCCAACCACTGCTTCCCTTTCATGCCCCACGACTCTTATAACTGTCATCTGATTTCTGTACAAATTGTAAATAGCCTTTCGCTCACTGTATTTTACCCCTGCCACCTTCAGAATATGAAAGAGAGTATTCCAGTCAACATTGTCGAAAGCTATCTCTAAGTCTACAAATGCTAGAAACATGGGTTTGCCTTTTCTTAATCTAGCTTCTAAGATAAGTCGTAGGGTCAGTATTGCCTCACGTGTTCCAATATTTCTACGGAATCCAAACTGATCTTCCCCGAGGTCGGCTTCTACTAGTTTTTCCATTCGTCTCTAATAATTCGCGTTAGTATGTTGCAGCCGTGACATATTAAACTGATAGTTCGGTAATTTTCACATCTGTCAACACCTGCTTTCTTTGGGATTGGAATTATTATACACTCCTGGAAATGGAAAAAAGAACACATTGACACCGGTGTGTCAGACCCACCATACTTGCTCCGGACACTGCGAGAGGGCTGTACAAGTAATGATCACTCGCACGGCACAGCGGACACACCAGGAACCGCGGTGTTGGCCGTCGAATGGCGCTAGCTGCGCAGCATTTGTGCACCGCCGCTGTCAGTGTCAGCCAGTTTGCCTTGGCATACGGAGCTCCATCGCAGTCTTTAACACTGGTAGCATGCCGCGACAGCGTGGACGTGAACCGTATGTGCAGTTGACGGACTTTGAGCGAGGGCGTATAGTGGGCACGCGGGAGGCCGGGTGGACGTACCGCCGAATTGCTCAACACGTGGGGCGTGAGGTCTCCACAGTACATCGATGTTGTCGCCAGTGGTGGGCGGAAGGTGCACGTGCCCGTCGACCTGGGACCGGACCGCAGCGACGCACGGATGCACGCCAAGACCGTAGGATCCTACGCAGTGCCGTAGGGGACCGCACCGCCACTTCCCAGCAAATTAGAGACACTGTTGCTCCTGGGGTATCGGCGAGGACCATTCGCAACCGTCTCCATGAAGCTGGGCTACGGTCCCGCACACCGTTAGGCCGTCTTCCGCTCACGCCCCAACATCGTGCAGCCCGCCTCCAGTGGTGTCGCGACAGGCGTGAATGGAGGGACGAATGTACTGTGTCGTCTTGAGCGATGAGAGTCGCTTCTGCCTTGGTGCCAATGATGGTCGTATGCGTGTTTGGCGCCGTGCAGGTGAGCGCCACAATCAGGACTGCATACGACCCAGGGACACAGGGCCAACACCCGGCATCATGGTGTGGGGAGCGATCTCCTACACTGGCCATACACCACTGGTGATCGTCGAGGGGACACTGAATAGTGCACGGTACATCCAAACCATCATCGAACCCATCGTTCTACCATTCCTAGACCGGCAAGGGAACTTGCTGTTCCAACAGGACAATGCACGTCCGCATGTATCCCGTGCCACCCAACGTGCTCTAGAAGGTGTAAGTCAACTACCCTGGCCAGCAAGATCTCCGGATCTGTCCCCCATTGAGCATGTTTGGGACTGGATGAAGCGTCGTCTCACGCGGTCTGCACGTCCAGCACGAACGCTGGTCCAACTGAGGCGCCAGGTGGAAATGGCATGGCAAGCCGTTCCACAGGACTACATCCAGCATCTCTACGATCGTCTCCATGGGAGAATAGCAGCCTGCATTGCTGCGAAAGGTGGATATACACTGTACTAGTGCCGACATCGTGCATGCTCTGTTGCCTGTGTCTATGTGCCTGTGGTTCTGTCAGTGTGATCATGTGATGTATCTGACCCCAGGAATGTGTCAATAAAGTTTCCCCTTCCTGGGGCAATGAATTCACGGTGTTCTTATTTCAATTTCCAAGAGTGTATTCTTCTTGAAGTCTGAGGGTATTTCGCCTGTCTCATACATTTTGCTCACCAGATGGTAGAGTTTTGTCAGGACTGGCTCTCCCAAAGCTGTCAGTAATTCTAATGGAATGTTGTCTACTCCCGGGGTCTTGTTTCGACTTAGGTCTTTCAGTGTCCTGTCAAACTCTTCACGCAGTATCATATCTCCCATTCCATCTTCATCTACATCCTTTATATTGTCCTCAAGTACATCGCCCTTGTATAGACCCTCTATATACTCCTTCCACCTTTCTGCTTTCCCTTCTTTGCTTAGAACTGGGTTTCCATCTGTGCTCTTGATATTCATACAAGTGGTTCTCTTTTCTCCAAAGGTCTCTTCAATCTTCCTGTAGGCAGTATCTACCTTACCCCTAGTGAGATAAGCCACTACATCCTTACATTTGTCCTGTAGCCATCCCTGCTTAGCCATTTTGCACTTCCTGTCGATCTCATTTTTGAGACGTTTGTATTCCCTTTTGCCAGCTTCGTTTAATGAATTTTTATATTTTCTCCTTTCATCAATTAAATTCAATATTTCTTCTGTTACCCAAGGATTTCTACTAGTCCTCGTCTTTTTACCTACTCGATCCTCTGCTGCCTTCACTACTTCATCCCTCAGAGCTACCTATTCTTCTTCTACTGTATTTCTTTCCCCCATTCTTGTCAATTGTTCCCTTATGCTCTCCCTGAAACTCTGTACAACCTCTGGTTTAGTCAGTTTATCCGGTCCCATCTCCTTAAATTCCCACGTTTTTGCAGTTTCTTCAGTTTTAATCTACAGTTCATAACCGATAGATTGTGGTCAGAGTCCACACTTGCCCCTGGAAATGTCTTGCAATTTAAAACCTGGTTCCTAAACCTCTGTCTTACCATTATATAATCTATCTGATACCTTCTAGTATCTCCAGGCTTCTTCCATGTATACAACCTTCATTCATGGTTCTTGAACCAAGCGTTAGCTATGATTAAGTTATGCTCTGTACAAAATTCTACCAGGCAGCTTCCTCTTTCATTTCTTACCCCCAATCCATATTCACCTACTACGTTTGCTTCTCGTCCTTTTCCTGCTATCGAATTCCATTCACCTATGACTATTAAATTTTCGTCTCCCTTCACTATTTGAATAATTTCTTTTATTTCGGTATGTTTACTTAAAGTCTGCACACTTAGTTTTACAAGGCATCTACACGAACAGTATGGCAAAGTGTGGCGGATAACATAGACACACTTCATAAACAATTCTTAGGCTACGTCCTCATTACAGCGTGGCGGAGAGCAGACAGAACGCTCGCTGAGGTCTGAATACATATAGGCGAGCCTAACCTACTCGGGGAATTAAAGGTTTAAATTTCTCTCATTTATTTCTTTTAGAAACGCTTTGAATCCGTATTGCGCTCACCCTGTTTTACGCTTAATTATTTGGATGTACAAGTTTAGTGCATGACATGGCGCGCGAGAAACCGGCCCCGAGTGTCAGACGCTTATTGTCGGCCACAAATTGTCGTGTTATGTTTGTAGTCGTTGCGACTACGTTTTGTATTGTCAATACTTCTTTATTACCTAATTGCTATATGTTTATCTATTTGTTGTTGTATCTGCTCGTGGCAGGCAATAATTCGTGCATAATTGGCGAACAGTCTGCAGGCGGGACTTGTTTTCCGTGCGCCACCCCGTATATTAATAGTAGAGGGGTGTATATTTGTACCCAACATAACGTTAGCGTCTCCTGTAATCAGTGCTTAGTAGAGTATAATCGATATTTATATACTGTCTAGGTGTTTTACAAAATCCACAGAATTGTGGATATGATGAGTGCATATGGGCTCAGTATTTCTATCAGGTATTTCGCCAGCAAATATGTAGGTTCCTAATGTTGCTGACAAAGGGGCGAAACTACATCCTACCTTTGTTATCTTGAGGTCCTTGAGCTAATAGATTCTTGGCGACCCCCTCTGGCAAATCCAAGCCCTTGATAAGAGCCCTAGTTGTCAGCATTGATTTTCCTGCAGGAATCATCATCTAGCACAGTCTGCATCTTCTCAATGTAAACCCTGTGGGGAAGAACAAAGTGTTCCCTTAGTCATCAGGTAAGACAACAATCTCAGGACACTCTCTCAGGTCCCAAACCCAAGCAGTTGTCCTCTCTCTGCTGGTAACGTTCGATTTCGCTGGTCCAGTTATCGCCAGAGCAAAGCAGGTTTCACGACGTATTTCTTCATCTGCTTCAGGTGATAGTCGAGCCAGAACTGGTTGTTCAACTGCGCTGACGGTGCTCGTCACTGGAGCGAACTTAGGGGTCGAAGCAATTCCCTTCTCCTAAACTGAAATAGCATCATCACTCAGCTCCATGTCAATCAGACTATTGACCATCTTGCATGGGACCTCCAGTGACGGTTTGTCAATGAGACTTAAGAATTATGACATTTAACGTCCTATCGCCTTCCTAAGGGCGGAATCGGCTGCCACCCACGTTACATTATAATTCAAATCCCAGGCCCAGTAATTAAAATGATTGGCCAGCTGTAATATAGTCTAAACAGTTTCTGGGAGCTGCACTCAAGGCTCTGGGGACTAGAGTTCACTTTCTCACGTACCAATGTAAGGCTGTGCCATTTGTTAAACCACTGGGCTGCTGTAGAATCGCTGTGATGCATGACCTTAGTGAAGTACGGCACAATATGCAGAGCACGACATCTCTTCGCCAATGCAAGAGGTCTCAGCAACATTACTACACCTACATATACACGGGATAAATACCTGAAAGTAATACTAAACCCTTATGTGGTGTAAATGCACTCAACATATCCGCAATTTTGTGGACTTTGTAAAATGCACCAACAACTTCAGTAGTAGGGTAAAGAAAGAAAGAGGACAATTTATATCAAACTGATATAAAACTGATATAAAATTAATTAATTCTTTTATTAATTAATTCCCACTCCCTCTGATGACGTCATGGGATTTCCCTGGCCATCACGTGGTCCCATCCCTTTCCTCCTGTCGGTTTGAAGACAATTTATGAATTTCGCCCGGTTCTGAAGGCAGGTTCTACACTACTTTTCTTTGTCACACTCCTCTCTGGGAAATCCCCACCTCTCCGCTTCCCCCACAGCCTCCCCTGAACGTATTGTTCAGTTCTCTGCCCATTTCCCCCCTCCCCCTCTCAGTATTCTGTCGTTGATCACGAGCTGTTTCAGTCTGACCTATTTTAATAGCCCTGCACTCCATCAAATTGATTGACTAATTAATTAAATTGGCATCCTTTTGTGTGGGACTGTTTCCTTGGATCCTACTAGTGGATACTGCTCCACCCATTCTGGAAACATTTATTCATTGGCTATTTTACGCGAAATTGATTCAGCATATGGAACATTGTTTAACAATTTCTGAGAGACAAAACAATGTGTGGAATATTGTTTGTTTAAACAATTTGTGGGATATAGGGCAGTTTATGTAATATAGTTTATTTATTTACTTAAAGAATTTGCAGCGATACTGATTGATTGTGTAGAATATTGAAATTCGCGGGAAAAACACATGTGATAGATCTGAAGTCTTGTATACACATGCGCGTGATTACACAAGCTCAACCACAAGCTAGATCCAGATAAAAAAAAACCTTCCAGTCACGTCTCTGCGCGTGCTGCACCGCACCACACATTTCCAGACCATCGGAATCCTTCCAGTTTCGAGTGCAGGACGGAGAGGTGGCAGTTGCCCGTGGAGGAATGCGTGTTACCAGATATTAACTTCCTTTGAAATCTGATACTTGACTCACTTCGTGTTCTGTCCCCGAACACACACCTTCCACTCAAGGTGATTGCGAGCAGCTGCTCTATGTGCTCACCCTGCAGTCCAGATACTGACTGAGTTAGTTCAAAATGCAACCAGCTGAGACGCTGGAAGAAACAACCTACCCACCACTCCTCCCGCCAATCCCGTCCTCTCCTCCCCATTGGTAACTTTCTGTCACACAAAGCATCAGCTGCCGGCAACTCTTTGATATTGATACGTGAGAAATTCCTGTTGAAACACAAGCTCACACTCTCTCTCTCTCTCTCTCTCTCTCTCTCTCTCTCTCTCTTTCTTACTCTCTCTCTCTCTCCTGTCCCCCTCCCTGTCTCTCAAGCGGCTATTCCTCACTACCGAGCATCTGTCACTTGCCACCAGAATCCACACCATCCTCTCTTTTGCCCTGAACAAAGTACTGGATACCTGGTAAATCCCAGCTGGGGATGTCTTGGAAATAGTCCACTTGCACTTCCCCTACTCTAATAGATTGATTGACTATTTAATTAAATGGACACCCTCTCTGTGGGACAGTTTTTCGTTGCTTTCTTTTGTTGGATATCAGGACTATAATTTTTGGTGAGAAATTCTGGGGCTATCCGGAATTTGATTCTGCAACAGTCCAGTTTCGAAACACTACTCCTTTCCCTTCAGCATCACCCTTTCCTCCTATTGGTGGATACTGGCACAGTTAGGTTGTTTGGTGGGATATCCATTACGTCCAAGATAGCTGAAACGGTAGTAAATATTTAAAATTTTAGCTCTATTGCACTATGTCCTTAAACAATGTCCACGAGACTGGGAGGGGTTTGACTGGTGTGAGCTCGCAATACCACTATTGGAAACAATAAATTGATCAATCAAGAACTTAAAATCGCGAATGAAAGCAGTGCTGTATGAAATTATAGTTGTAAATTCAAATTTCGGGAGAATTTATGCCATTGTGGTTGTCTAATTCCAGACCACCAACGGAACTACTAAGTGAATTTTTTAAAGCACTGTAGAATTCCTGAGCTGGTTCTCTCTGCTATGCCATGATGAAGGCTGGGGACGGGCCTACCACATGATAGGATAATAACAACAACAAATCCACATTTATTTAAACAAATACCACACCACCTATCAGCTACAAGACAAGGTCCATTGGGATATATTCAGAACCATTCAACAACACACACAGGTTCTGTCAGCACATAGACAGGGCACTTTGTAACCACATGCACTTAAAACACAATCCATTCTGTAGTAGTTCCCACGCTTAGATGTCAGAGATCGCGACAACTTTCGTAGGTCACCACTGTCGATCGTCTTTACAAACACATTTGGAATCCACACGCCAGTCATACCTGATGCTCAGACGCCGAAGAGACTGCCACCTGACCTCCAAGCCATCAGTCGGTCAATTTACATGGAGCTATCTCCACCAATCGCCTGGACGCCAAGCAGAGTCGTTCTAGGAAACCAGCCACATATATATCAGTGTAATTACAATTAAATATTACGATCTCAGCATCAATCTGGATACATTCGACAATGAGCAAAGTATCGGAAATACCTCCTCCTGACGACTGTTGCTCTGGAAACATCAGTTTCCCACATAAAGCTATATCTTCCTTACAACTGGACGTAATTCTCCACATAAAATCTTTCATACCCTTTATGGAATCGATGCATTTAAATCTCAGTTTACCGTGACAACTCTATACCTCCCTTACGAATGGACCAAGTCCCTCCCACATCATTGTCTTTACACATGTCGGAACACTGACAATAGTAACTTTACGCTCCAATACATAGAAATTTTACACAAGCAGTGCAATTATCGTACACAAGCAGTGCAATTATCGTTTATATTTGTATAGTGTCCGAACAAATTACGGTATGTCAACACTCACACTGACTATGTGTCTTGATTCTCCTCAGCTCCAGGAAATCATTTGACATTTAAATCTTCCAGTCAATCAGATTCGAGAATAGGCTACAGGTATTTTCCCAGACAGCACTTATGGAAGGTGCTGCATCCCGCCAAGACTCTCTCAAACAAGTGTTATAAACCAGGCGTCAAGCACTATGTGATAATCAACAGCGCTCCTGCGGACCAAAGGTTTGGAGAAACATTTCCGAATCGCAGTCGGATGTGAACTGTGGGCGCTATACACCTCCAGAAAGCTATATAATGCACGGACCACAGAGAATCTATGGCTTTTTTTTTTTCTTTGGTGTAGAAGGTAGTGGTTTTATAATCTTAAAGTTTCTCACCAGGGTGAATGTATGTCATATGTTGCAAATATATTTCCTGCATTGTAGCATTAACAATATGTCATTCCACTTGACTAATATATCAGCAACCACACTGCTTTAACATTACAGCATGCTTAAGTGCTGAACTGTGTAGGCTTAGGAATTTGTGTTTATGTTCTACAATCATTTCTCCCTCTCCAGTAACTTCTTGGTATGGAATCTATGGTGTTGGGTTATTATTATTATTTTTTTCTTTTTGAAATTAAATATTGAAATTTTGGAATTTAATTACCACCACATTTTTTAGCTAGACTTCTCGACCGGGATTGTCTGTTGGCGAGTATAATTTTTGGACGTGATTTACGCCTAAAAGCTATCGGACTTCGTTTTGCTAAAAGTGAAATTTTAGATGCGGGTTCTATTTTTGAAAACAAACCAAACGTATTACACTGATTGGTGCCGTTAATACACGATCATTCACCAACAGACATCCCCACACAAGTAAGCTACATTTACTTTTCAAATTCATGAAAAAAAGCCGAGGAAACAGGGTATGATTATTCTTAATTACAAACCCAATGAAATTAAATAATAATAATAATTATTATTATTATTACGCAAAATGAGCACAAATAACAGAATCTCTACTTAACTGCGACCGTACCGGACAATGACTGATTAAAAAGAGAGAGAACAAAAGGTTGCTGGTCCGGTTCATTTAACATAGTTAATGAAACTACAGAGAGGTTTTATTGTTATCACAGTGTCGATCAAGCAGCAATAAAATCGTCTCAGCGCTAATGGGCGACAACGCACAGTAATGAAATCCGCTAACACTTGGGAACATTATAAATCCAAACACTACAACAATATTGCAGAATTGAAAGCACAAGTGATTTACGTAAAATGTTTCAAACTGCTTCCATCCGGAGCTCCACCATGCATAAATCATACTTTTATTCTTCTTCTTAATCGTCTGTTATATCACCACATCACTCTCAAATGTATAAGGCTCGTATCGACTATACAACAATAAGGAGTGGTAACTTCCTCAACATGCATTTATCTAGAGAGATCGTGTATGACGCAGCACCCGGGGTGAAATCAGGAGACCGAATGGACAGCTTGTTTCGAAACAGAGGCAGAGCGCTAGATCTTTCAATCTCCGCCTTTATCCACATAGGAGGAGATGGCAGATCAACGAAATCTTATCGAATTCATAAATTGTTTCAGCCAGGGATCGTAATTTCTGCACTTCCTCTCTGGTGATGGCTAATTCCTATTCTAAGAAGCAGTATTTGTGTCACGCGACACAGGCAGAGTTTCCGCTGGGCGAGTATCCCCGCTCCCCGTGTAGACCGGCCGGTTCATGGCTTGGTGGTCACGGTGGCCGTCTCTCTGGCCTCTGAACGTCTGGTACGAATGGCGTATGGATGCCAGGCGACGTGTGAGTGAAGACAACCGAAAGCGGTGGCCTACACAAGTTTTTGTGATTTCTGTCGTGTAGTTATGGCAACTACTATGGAATGGATCATGGTTTGAGAATATGTGTTAACAAAAGTGCCCTGTCCATGTGCTGATAGCTGCTGTGTGTAGCACTGAGTGGTTCTCAATACATCCCAGTGGACTCTGTTGTGCTGCGGAAAGGTGGCGTGGTATTTGTTTAAATAAGTGGATTTGTTTGTTGTAACTATTCTCTCATGCGGTAGGCGTTTTCCTCTCCTTCTTCTTCCTGGTGTAGCACAGAGAACCAACTTGAGATTTCTATAGTGTGATCGGAGGCTTTCCGGCCGTATGTGTTGTTTCCAGGGCTCTCGGGTGTCCAACCGGATGCTATCGTTGAAGTCCCACGATATGATGGCGGAAAGGTTATTCCCCGAAATATCGTGAGACTTCAACGATAGCATTCGGCTGGATACCCGACAGCCCCGAAAACAATTCCGTAGTGCCTTAGACCTGTAGTTGTCGGGAGTGACACAACCATGATGGCAATAATTACCATCGAAATTTGAAATTAGATCTATAATTTTATACATCTTTGCTTCCAATCACGATGTCAAAATCCTAAATAATCGATTTATTGTTTCCAATAGTGGTATTGCGAGTACTCTTCAGTCAAATCCCATCCTGTCTCCTCCAAATTGCTTAAGGACAAAGCATAATTGAGCTGAAATTTGAAATTTTCACTACCATTTTCAGCTACCTGCGAAGTAATACATTTCCCACCAAACGATCTAACTGTGTCATAATCCACCAATAGGAGGCAAGGAAAAACCAGAAGGGAGAAGAGTAGGGTTTGGAGACTGGGCAGTTGCGGAATCTAATCCCAGATAGTCCCAGAATTTCCTGCAAATTCTGCCACTCCTAGTATTCACCAATAGGAGGAAAGGAAAATTCAGAAGGGGGATGAGTGGAGTTAGGAAACCAGACGGTTTTGGGATATAATCCCGGCCGGCCGAGATGGCCGAGCGGTTCTAGGCGCTACAGTCTGGAACCGCGCGACCGCTACGGTCGCAGGTTCGAATCCTGCCTCGGGCATGGATGTGTGTGATGTCCTTAGGTTAGTTAGGTTTAATTAGTTCTAAGTTCTAGGCGACTGATGACCTTAGAAGTTAAGTCGCATAGTGCTCAGAGCCATTTGAACCATTTGAACGCCAGTCCTGGTATCCACCAATAGAATGCAAGGAAAAACTGTACTACAGAAAGGGTACCGCTTTTATTAATTTGTCAATAAATTTGATAGAGTAGGAGTAGCGCATATGGACTATTTCCAAGATGTAGGGTCACAACGATTGCCACAAGCGATGGGCGACATGGAAACAAAGTCCTTTGCTATATACAATGTTCATACAAGTTAGTCACATAATTTGTGGATCACTAATAACGACTTTCATAGTGCTAAGACGTGGTTTCTACTAGTGTCCGTCTGCTACTCCCCGTATATTGTCCGCCCTAGGCTGGCAGAAGCGGCGCTTATATTCTCTTCCAAGTTGTGATGCCGTCCTAGTCAGCGGGCTATTGGTTGACATCTCATAGCCTTTTCTTCTCTTGCGTTCTTCATCTTCATGCCTACGCTTGTCGATACGCCGGAACACAAGACATCCACATCTTGGGGTCTACCAGGTACCCACTACTTTGTTCAGAACAAAAGGAGGGTTAGTGTGGATTCTGGTGGCATGCGACAGATGCTTTCTGGTCAGAAAGTAGCAACTTGAGAGAGAGAAAGAGGAGAGAGAGAGAGAGAGAGAGAGAGAGAGAGAAGTATATGTTTTGCCAGGAATTTCCCAGGTATCAATGTCAAAAGTTGCCACCACCAGATGCTTTGTTCGACAGAAAGTTATCAGAGGGGTGAGGGGCGAGGGAAGGAGGGGATTGGAGAAAGGATTGGTGGGAGGTTGCTTCTCCAATCGTCCTGTGCTGGTGGTATCACTGCGGGACGAGCACATACAGAAGTTACTTCCATTGACCTGATGCGGAAGGTGCGTGTTTGGTAACAAAACATGAAGTGAGTTTGGTATCAAATTTCGAAAGAAGCTGACATTCGGTGTCACACAATCCTCCGCAGGTAAGCGCCACCTCCCAATCCAGCATTCGGGACTGAAAGGGAGACCGTGGTCCGGCACCTGTGGTGCTGTGCGGCGAGCGCGGAGACTTGACGTCAAGGTATTTTTCGATTGATATATCTTATGGTGATGGAGGGAGGTGCTTCCGTAATCACATGTCGGTGCACACAAAACCTTGGAAGTACGATGAGTATTTTTCTTGCAAACTGCAAATTCCATACAGTCAGTCAATTTCCCTAACATTTCTTTAAATAAATAAACTACATTCCATATAAAGCACTGTATCCCACAAATTATTTAAATACCGAGATGAGTAGAGGGTAAAGTGGTGTAGAACGGTGTAGTAGGTTAAGGGGAGGGGTAGGGGGCTGGGGGAGGTGTGGCGATTCCCAGAGGGGAGGATTGCAAAGAAAAGTTTTATAGCACCTGCCTTCAAAAGGGCACGAAATTCAAAACCCGTCCTCGTGCTGGCGGGGGTTTGGGGAAGAGGGAGGGGCAACATTCTGGCTAGGGAAAACTCATTATTATCATCAGGGGTAGGGGAGAAAGACAGGTCTCCTGGTGGGTTTTGACATAATTTCGTTATTCGCCAAGATGCCTCTACGAGAGATACAAGAAGTGAGCAGCCCACTCTCGCCTGTGGTCTCGAATCTGTACATAGAGTACTTCAAGGAGGACGCTCTGGCGTCATCCAAATGGAAACCCACGTTTTTTTTCCATTATGTGGATGACACGCTCCTCATCTGGCCTCGTGGAAAGGACAAGCTCCTTGACTTCCTCACTCATCTGAACTCCATACATCAAACATCAAATTCACTAGGGAGACCAAGAGAGAAGCATGATTATCTTTCCTGGACGTCATGGTCAAGAGAAGACCTGATGGCATCCTGGGTCACACTGTATATCAGAAGATAATGCACACTGACCTTATTTGCAGGCACACAGCTGCCACCACCTTTCGCAGAGGAATAGGATAATAAAAACACTAGTACACATCCATCTGTGACTTTATACAGATTTTGAAGAAACAAAAACTTTTGGTACAGTGATTTGTTTGTCTGCAAACACTATGGTGATTCTGTTATGTGCTACTTGTGGGGCTGTTGGTTTTGACATGTGTAGATTTCAGTTACAGCTATGTAATAATGATATGTTGCTGATACAGGATGATAAATTGAGAGGAATTTTGAATTAATTGATATTGATTCTGACTACAGATAATTTCTACCAGAATACCTATTTTAAACAAATTTCTGACACATATATAAAATATAAATGAAGTAAAATTGAAGATAAAGTCATATGGGTCTTATTACATGTACTATAAAAATATTAAGTAACTTTGTAGCTGAAATTTAAATGAAAATAAACATATTATCATACTTGTCTGTCAGTAAAAGAAATTGTGAGGAAAATTTGTAATCATTATCATGAGATTAGCCATAACAACATTGCAAAACATTCCTTGGGAACTGTACATAATACATTCTTGCACAATTGTTTTATCATTTTCACAAGTAAAGTAAAATATGTGCTCTAATTTTAACATACCTTCAGATGTAGATGAACTACATTAATGATTCTGATTACACAATATAACTTTTTACTACTTGTAATTGTTCTTGTCCATATTCAGTTCAATGTGTTTGCTAAATTGTCTATTGGTAATAAAATTTTGTCATTCATTATGCTAGGATGGTAAACTTAAGTATTTTTCTGTAATAGACATCGGAAATGCTTGCACAGATTTCGTTGAAAAATAAGCAAAATGTGGAGATCAGAAATGGAAATAATTACTCTAATGTTCTGTATAGAATTGACATTTTGTTTTACTACACCATATCTTACAAGGGAAAGAATATTCTAAAAACTATTGTTACTGTTTTCTGAGATGATGTAGGAGCTAGTGAAATTGTCACTTGTGACTTACCTGTTACCTTTTGAGCACTCAACTTGTTCCCACTTTGATGAATTGAAACATCATTGTTAGATAAGACAAGAAGTATAAAGGTTGATTATAGCAGTTACAATTTATAGCCATTTTTAAATTTCTAAAGATAAATTCCTTTGGCAACTGAGTTTATCAAAATATTCTTAAGTTCCTCTTCCAAAATTCCATGGGAAATTGTACATAGTGTACCTGTTATAACATTTCTTATTTGTGCAATTATTTGGGGGAAATGCCTCAACTATGTTACTAGTATATCATTTCATTATTGGTTCAAACAATTTAGGATGTACCAATTTTTTAGCATTGCGCAGTGAGAATTTGTGTATGGAGTACCTCTGTCTCAATCAACAAAAGAAGAAATTTCATTCATAGAATATGATCCCAGTTTACAAAAATATTAAACTTGTGTTTATATTTTTAAATGTATATTTTGAATGGACTGGTTATAGAATTATTTGCAGAATAGTTCACATTTTGGACCTTTTTCTCTGTGTAGAGTTTAAGGATCTAGAACCTACAGCTGCCCTATAACTTTTATGTAATTGTATTGACCATTTCTGCCACTAGTATTACCAAAATGAAAAAAATGTTGCAGCTGTATGAGGATGCATCATCGAGGGGAAGACAGTTTCATAAATCAGACTGTAAATCAATGAAAATGAATGTCATGTGAAAGCAAAGATATGGCTGGTGAACAGACTAGCACTCTGAGGAAAAGACACACAGTGAACAGAAAGAGCACAAAAATTTTATTTTAAATTATGAGGAATAAGTTTTATATAAAAGTGATCTATGAATGAACTATTTAATACTACTGAATTTTTGAAATTGTATGAGCAATTTTAGCATTTTCTTTAACATTTGTTGTGAAAAATAACTTTACAGTGTAAAGACAGACAATTTTCAATACTATTTTCATAAAACAGTGAGCTAAAAATACTCATCATGCAAAATGTCTTTGAAGTTGCCAATCAGCAACAATTAAAGTGCACACAAAAAATTAGTGAATAATTAACAGTAATTATTACATGTCCTTCATATATAGCACATATATGATGCTATACTTAGTTATATTTGCAATTTTACTTCATACGTGTGTACTAGTTTGACACAAATGATTATTATCAGTGTCCCATAAAACATATATTTTAAGTTTTTTCTTACAAGTAAATTCATTTTTGTTACTAATATACTTCATACTCATTAAAAGATAACTTCTGAAATTCTTTCATGTTTTACAACTTATTTGTCATTTATCAAAACATAGGAAATATAATATTTGTCATACTGTGAAGAAACATAAAACTTTTGTTACAAAGATGTTTTACACTTGACTTATAGTTTGTGACACAGATAATTAAGCAAGAATTTCAGAAAAATTTTATCACACAATTTTCATATAACACGATTAGTTAATATGAACACTGTCATTAACTGTCGTAGTAACACAAGATATTTGCATTCAAAATTACAAATACAAAAAGTATAGGACTTTTTTACTACGCTGGATAGACATATTTTTTGAAGTATTAGATCACTTAAGGCCACAAAATGCCATACATATGTTATGCATGACGCTGTTTGAGAAGGGTAGTTCTAACAACCATAGGGTAATTTTCTCTCCTAAACTGACTCTACTGATGCTGCACTCACTCTCAATGAATCGCTTGACACCACTTTTTCTCACTATATGTGTAATTCTCGCCATTTTTGGGGTGCTGGATTTTACAGTATTCCTTTATCCTACTGGATAATTATGAAGATGTTCGGTATACTTTTTACACCAAAATATGTGCATTCTGAAAAACGAGTTATCCAGATGATTTTACACTCAACTTGAATAAAATACGATAAATATAATTATTAATGTCAATAAAAGTTATATTTTACAATATCACACGAAACTACACTGAAGGGCCAAAGAAACTGGTGTAGCAATGTGTATTCAAATACAGAGATATGTAAACAGATGGAATATGGCGCTGCGGTTGGCAACGCACAGGTGTCTGGCGCAATTGTTAGATCGGTTACTTCTGCTAAAATGGCAGGTTATCAAGATTTAAAGGTGTCTGAACGTAGTGTTATAGTCGGTGCGCGAGCGATGGGACACAGCTTCTCCGAGGTAATGATGAAGTGGTGAGTTTTCCCATACAGCCGTTTCACGAGTGTACCACGAATATCAGGAATCCGGTAAAAAATCAAATCTACTACATCACTGCTGCCGGAAAAAGATCCTGCAAGAACGAGACCAAAGACGACTGAAGATAATCGTTCAACGTGACAGAAGTGCAACCCTTCCGCAAACTGATGCAGATTTCAATGCGGGCCATCAACACGTGGCAGTGAGTGAACCATTTAACGAAACATCATCGATATGGGCATTTGGAGCCGACGGCCCACTCATATATCGTTGATGACTGCACGACACAAAACTTTACGCCTCAACTGCGCCGGTCAACGCCGACATTCGACGTTTGATGACTGGAAACATCTTGCCTAGTCGGACGAGTCTCGTTTCAAATTGTATCAAGTGGATGGATGTGTACGGGTATGGAGACAACCTCCCGAATCCATGTACCCTGCATGTCAGTAGGGGACTGTTCAGACTGGCGGAGAGTCTGTAATGCTGTGGGGCGTATGCAGTTGGAGCGATATGGGACCTCTGATGTTTCTAGATATGACTCTGACCGGTGACACATATGTACACATCATTTCGGATCCCTGGATCCATTCATGTTCATTGTGCATTCCGAAGGACTTGGGCAATTCCAGCAGGACGATGCGACACCCCACACGTCCTGACTTGCTACAGAGTGGCTCCGAGAACACTGAGTTTAAACATTCCGGTGGTCACCAGACTCCCCAGGTATAAACATTATTGAGCATACCTGGGATACCTTGCAACGTGCTGTTCAGAAGAGATCTCCACCCCCTCGTACTCTTACGGATTTATGGACAGCCCCGCAGAATTTATGGTGTCAGTTCTCTCCGGCACTACTTCAGACATTAGTCGAGTACATGCCACGTCGCGTTGCGGCACTTCTGGGTGCTCGCGGGGGCCCTACACGATATTAAGCAGGTGTACCAGTTTCTTTGGTTCTTCACTATATATCTTTCCTATGCACAAAGTTAATGTCACAGAATCGAAACTGTAACTTCCTTCGAAACATCATCTCTCTCATAGGAAAGTTTTTTGTTGTAAGTTATTGCCATGTGGTGGGACACTCTGTGTTATCGTTATGGCGCTACCCTTTTTAAGTTAGGCTCTGTCTGTTGAAATAATGGTAAATGTTTAATATATGAATCGACTTGGAGATGAAAATTTGGACAAGTATTATATTTGGATCAAAGAAAGCCACAGAAATAATAATAGTCATGACACTATCACACAAACCGCATACAACTTGTGTAATATGTTTTACACGGTTCATTTTCAACAAGTTAAGGTTTTAGCAATTAAAATTGCCCATAATGCGACTGAACTATCAGAAAGGAGAAGCAATTTTCTATTAGGTTGATGTGCCACTTAGTGAGCTAGTAAGAAAACGTAGGCATTATTAATAAATTAGTGAAACTGTGCCCTTACACTAATTATATTTTTAGTATCTGTGAGTGCCATAACTTACTACCCCTTCTTGAATTAATGAATACAGAATTAGGTAGATTTTAGCTCCATAAACGATGCAGAAATTGTAATTTGCGACTTTGGTATTTTCTGAGCCTAATTACTGGTAGTCTAGGAATACCCAGCCCAATGATTACCAATAAAGGAAATGAAGTACTGGTGAGTTCACAATCATTGTAAACGTTTTCTGAATAAAACCGACTAGATAGTTATTGAATATGTCTTTATTTATTACGTTGTTTCAGCTACTGGGGTCAGCAGATATCAGAAGCTTATAACTTGCAGAACAAGGTTTAGTGACAATACTAAAACCTATGCCTTTTCGCGGTGTAAGTCGATATCCCGATTATCTATAGCTTTTAATTCTGACACTGGACCTTGCTCTGCAAGTTCTAAGCTTTTTAATATCTGATGATGGCAGCAGTCTATATGGCTTAACAAATAAAGAAAATTTTAACAGCGGTCTGGACAGTGTTATTCATACAACAGCCAAAGGTTATTTAACGTTTTTAATCACACAAAGAGCACGACCAATTTTAGTCTTGCGGATGAATCGACCACCCCTTTCCTTTTGAACTTAAAATTATTCATGTGTTCTATCTCGGCACTGCTGTTGAATCTCGTTTCGGGCTCTAACTTTACTTGACTGTTTCACATACATTTCCGATTTCTCGAATACATTTCTGAAAACTTTTATCATTTCTAGATATGAGGGCTGATTTTTCGCGAATTAGCTGCAATCAGGACTTGTATATATTTGTGAATTCAACTTAGAAATTTTACAATGTTATACAGGGTGAGTCACTAACTATTGCAACCGAGGATAACTCAGAAAGTATGATAGGAGCTGAAAAGTTTGTGGGACAAAAGTTGCATGGGACAACGAGAACCATAATATGACGTCGGTGTTTTGTTGATAGGTGGGGTCGCGTCAGAGATATAAAGATCAACTTTGTTTTTTTAAATGGGATGCTATAGTTTGGTACTTATTTTCTGATAGCGGCTATCGAGACGAATCCAGTGATGTGTAACAGTAAGGTCTTTGAAGGTCAACGAAGTTCAAAAAGGTGGAATTAACGTCCATTTACAGAAGGTGTTCGAAGTGATGACCATTGGTATCAATTCAGTGCTGCAATCTTCTTAGGATGGATTAAGTGGTATTCCTTATCACATCAGCACTTAATCGAAGTACATGCTCTGACAATTCTCCTTCGCATATCTTCATGTGTAGTTGGAATGTCTTTATAAACAATGTCTTTTACGAATCCCCGCAACACAAAATACAGAGGCGTCAAGTCTGGCGAACGAGCCGGGCACGACACATCTCCTCCAAATCCAATCCAACGCTTTGGGAATTATCTCTGCAACTCAATTCCAGCCATCAGCGAAAAATGTGCCGGACACCCATCGTATTGAAACCACATTCTGTGCCTTGTTCCTAAAGGTATTTCTTCGAATAACAGACCTAATGTTTCTTGATGGAAAGTGGTATTCTTCCTACCAACAAGATTTCCTTTGATGAAATGGGGGCCTATAATTCTGTCCTCCAGAACCTCACACCATACATTCACCGACCACCGTTTTTGGTGTGCAACTTGCAGCAGCCATCATGGATTTTCAATTGCCCAATAGTGCAAGTTATGCAAATTAACATTTCCATGGTTCGTCAATGTGGCCTCGTCAGTAAATAAAATCAAATTAATAAATGTGTCATCCCTGTGAAGTTGAGTCCATTGGCAGAATTCAATGCGACTCATACAATCCGTAGCAGTTAATTCTTGGTGAAGACTCATATGGTAAGGATGATATTTATGGCGATGCAGAACACGAACAACACTACTCTGGCTCATGCCAGATTCCCTTGCAATTTGATGCGAATTAACGCAAGGATCTCGAACCACAGTGGCAAGAGTACCAATTTCCATTTCCTCGTTAGAAACTTTCCTTTGCCGGATGCGATTCCGATACGTTAAGGATCCAGATGTTCTCAATTTATCATACACAAATTTAAATGTACGACGTCTAGAGTGAGTACGTTGAGGATATCTTTCAGCTCTCACTGAATTTCGCTGACATTATCCGTAAATGAGAAGCGTATCGACTTGTTCTTCGAAGGAATACATCATTCACATTCGCTTGATTCGGCGATACTAGTCTTACAGTTCCTATTAGTGTTGTATTACGAAACCGTCGAATGGTGTTTACATGTCAATGGCACGTTAGATGGATACGCTGTATTCGGTGAATATTTACTATTTGCACGATATACGAGAGAGAACTGTCAGAGCGTGTGCTTCAACAACTGCCGAAGTGATAAGGAACACCACTCATTCCATATAAGAAGATTGCAGCACTGCATTGACACCAATGGTCATAACTTCGAACACCTTCTGTAAATGGACGTTCATGCCTATTTAAAAGAAAAAAAAGTTGCCCTTCATATCTCTGACGTTACCCCACCTAGCAACAAAAACCCATCGTCATATTATGGCCCCCGTTGTCCTATTAAACATTTGTCCTACAAACTTACAAGATCGTATCATACTTTCGGAGTTATTCATGGTGGAAACTGTCAGCGACTCACCCTGTATACTCTGTATGGGGGTTCCTCATAAATCAGTCCACGCACGTAAATATTTTACTTTACGCCAATTGGTGCGGAATTTGCTGATAATACTAATTAAGGCTCATAATAGAGTAGGTACCAATCAACATTTTATACGTTTTATTACAAACAATTTGTCTTAGCCACAGTAATTCATAGTATCTCGGCATTTCCTCATGATTTATTTGTGCATTTACAAGAAATTGGGTGCAGTTTATTTATTAACTAAAATGAAAGCAGCGGATGCTGCCAGATCCCTAAACAATGTACAGTATACGGTTGTTAAGTTGTATTCCAGTTTAGCCATGTTCCAAGGAACAGTATATTTATTAGTATCAACCTCGACGACTCACTTTTTATACGGATTCACCTTCAAATAACATTATAGTAATTCAACGATTACATTAGTAGTATTCATGAGAAATAGAATCCTACAGTCGAGATGGAGAGGGAGGGAAACTCCCTTCCTTACAAGGATTGTAACCCGGCTCAGACGCCTGAAACAGAACAAAAATTGTCTAAAGAAAGGGGGGGGGGATATGCCTGCTCTACGACATATCAAGAAAAATTTTTAAAGCCAGCATTTGTCTGCTGTCTAAAGGTTACAGAAGCACATGACGCTGAAGAAACAATACAGTGTGACAGACAATTATGACCAGCAGCCTCAAAAGATCGTAAATGACATATTATTTGGCAAGAAGCTAAAGATTTGCTTGAAACGTACCATAACATATGGAGTACTTCCAATCATATCTCCCAAAATGTAAGAGCTGTGTTGTACGGCCTGCCCTCATTCGTCATCAAAATGAAAATTTTAACATTAAAACTCAGTGGAATCTAACAGGATACACACTTGAGTAATGAAACATGTGGACATGCCGCATCACTTTCCTTATGAATGCACAGCAATAGTCCAATATATAAAGCTATAGTGGTCAGATAATACTGACCTTTGCCACGAGCTGTTCTATTCGGCTGTGTTTGGTGCTTAAGAAGCGGATGTTGCAATAAAATATGTTGCCGTTATGGCCAGAGTTTTGCGATTAAGGAACTTCGGGTCATAGTTGAAAAGGAGATGAATGTAGATGGTAAGAGAGGCAAGCTGAATGGAAATGAAAGTGGGTTGCAGTAAAACTATTGAGAGGGTTGGGCTTATTAAGCATGGACTACTCAGTTAGTATATTTTACTAATTTTTTTCATAGTTCCACACAACTTCTTCCTGTTTTCTCGATTGATCTGTGTTCAGTTTTTCAAGGCCTATCCACTGTGCCAACTTATAACTAAATCTGAGGGGGGTGCGATGGGGAGGTTCCCTTGTAAGAAGTCAAAAATTTCAAAGAGACGTGGATAGTGATATGGTGATGAACACAGGACTGGAGAAATAACTGGAATGTGAGTGCAGTTCTACCAGCTGATTAGTGGTGTATATGATAGTGTTCGTTGCCTGGTGCCGCCATTTTATTTCGTTTCATCAGTTTCTGGTGTACATGAGTTAGAAGAATTGCAGATGTCTTGCTGTAATAGTCGGGTCAGCCCAGAGTGCTCTAACATCTTACGAAAAGTAAATGACATCGTCGTCGGCAAGGCGAAATCTCAACCTAGAGTGACGAACCAGCGATTGCGTGACAAGGACTGCTGTCTACGATTACAGACAGTACTAGTGGTGTATGTGGAGTCACTCACAGTAGCTTCAGTGACGGCGACGATGTTAACTGTGGTGATGACTGTGCTAACAACCAAGAATATCTAAGTATAGCACCTATTGAAAGCTGTTTCGCTCAACTTTAGCCCCAGAGAGTAGCCCTGCCTAGATAATTAGGTGATAAAAGTCTCCAGCCAATTCAAGTGGCCTTAAAATGGACTAACTACCCATTTAAGTATATTTACAGGCTGCTGCAATGTCACAGTGTTGCTGATTATTTAGTAACACTACTATCCTTGTCATAAAAAAAAAATAATTTCATGTTGGCCATACAAAATACCCAGAAGATGCTGTACCACTGATGGCTATGTTTTACCAAGTTTTGCAGCGTACTGTTACATAGAGTGACAGTAGGCCACCACTGCTGCATCAACTGAACTGTCCGCAGTTCGTGGTCTAGTGGCTAGCGTTGCTGCCTCTAGATCATGGGATCCCGGGTTCAATTCCCGGTCGGTTAGGGGATTTTCTCTGCCTAGGGACTGGGTGTTTGTGTTGTCCTCATCATTTCATCATCATTATCATCGTTCATGATAGTTGCTAGATTGGACTGAGTTAAACATTGGACTGTGTAAAGAGTTGGGCGCTGATGACCGCGCAGTTGAGCGCCCCACAAACCGAACATCATCATCAGCTGAACCGCGCCATAGTGATAGTGCTCTGCTAGACAGCGCCATGCAAACTAACTTCTCAGTGCGAGATGTTTCTCTGAGAATGGTCAGACTTGGAAAACGTGAACAACATTTATGATCTGATGATACATCGCAAACAGTTGCTTAACTGTTACTAGTTTCGACTTCAGTGTCACTAAACTTTTTTATGGCCCCATATATTATCCCTGGGATGTCTTTTGCTGCGTGCTCAGGCAATTCTCTGATTGTGAGAATGGTGTATCTCTATTCTTCAGTTTGACAATCATCCACAGCAACAAAGACACTATACTATACTCTAAGGACACTCATTATAGTCATCCATACAATGTAGTGCCCACATTTTCACAGATCACAGGGAGACAAGACATGATGAGCCAATCAAGAGGACAATGTGGGGTTACACACTGCCATCAAGACTGATAAGGGGTTTAAGAATTCAGAGCACCTTAGAGCTGCAATTTGCTGAATAAACTAAATGCGTGAATAAAGTCATACAGACAGTACATAGGTTTCGAAATTAATTACATTCAATTAGTACATACTACATCTAAACAAGATTTTAATGACATATTTCTATACAATATCTGTGACTGTGAAATGAAACACTCATGACTATGATGTGAAACACTCATAAGATATTTAAAGTTTCAATTTTTGATATAAAATGTGTATCATATCATATCATAAACTATGTACTTGTATCTTTTACTGCTTCATCACCTGCTTCTCAGATCTCACATCCACATCAAGGCAGAACTTTCTCTGGTGTCCTTATACAAAATCTCCTGATTTTCTAGGTGAGTGAGTGAGGAATTCAGGAAACAGCTTTTGGAGTGGTCGCACTGTCAGCTGTGGACTGGGAGCTGAACTGCAGCAGGATGATGGCGTATGTGATGACGGCCGCTGAGAAACCAGTCAGCAGGCTGCCGTCCACGGAGAACAGTGAGCAGGCGCTGAAGGTGACTCGGCTGTGGCGCACTTGACGAGACAGCTGCTGCAGCTGCTGGGACAGCTCATCCCGGCCACCCACTGTGAAAAACAAAAGGTTCAGCAGACTGCCATGTACACAGAATAGCTGCAATAATAAATAGTAATACAAAATGAAATGTAAAGAATCGATTTAATGCCGCAGATGCAGAATGCTATGTAGCCATGCCGCAGTTGGTAAGACAGCTACTGGAGCTGCTGCGATAACTCCTCCCGGCCACCCACCGTGAAAACCACAAGGTTCAACTGGCTGCCATCAACAGAGAACAGCAAGCAGGTGTTGAAGGCGATAGAATCATGACGTAGTTGGTGAAATACCTAACACAGCTCCCAGGCACCCACTGTCAAAAAGGCAGGGACTAGCAGGGAACCAAAATCTGCCTGTCACAGGTCTTAATGGCGTCTAAGATAATTAAATTGATGGTGTGTTGGGCATTGTGGTAGTGCACCTAATGTCTCCTTCAGATGGTGACGTTAAATGCTGAGGGAGACCTCAAATCAGAGATGTTACATGGAAAAAGAGAGTTTAGAAGAAGTTACTGGGGTCATTGTTTGAGGTGTTTGGGACACACATGTTGCTATTAGACGTTTCTAAGAGTACGTCTCAGTCGGTTCCCAACCGAAAATCAACTAAGGTTCGAAAAATGGAGTACATGTTGGAAATAGACTGCATTTTTTCACCGCGGCCAGTGACAGTTAAATGGGTTACTGGTTATGTATGCACATCGCACTTCTCATTTACTGGAAATAATCTAGAATGAAATTTCCAATCTGCAGCGGAATGTGCGCTGATATGAAATTTCCTGGTTGATTAAAAATATGTGGTGGACTGAGACTCGAACTCGGGACCCTTGCCTTTAGTGGACAAGTGCTCTACCAACTGAGCTACCCAAGCACGTCTCACGACCCCTCCTGACCCACCTGTACCCCGTCTCCTACCTTCCAAAGTTCACAGCAGCTCTTCTTGCTAGAGCACTTCTTCAGTTAGTAGAGCACTTGCCCGCAAAAGGCAAAGGTCCCGAGTTCGAGTCTCAGTCCAACACACAGTTTTAATCTGCCAGGAAGTTTCAAATCAGCGCAAACTCCATGCAGAGTGAAAATTTCATTCTGGAAACATCCCCCAGGCTGTGGCTAATGCATACCTTCACAATATCCTTTCTTCCAGGAGTGCTAGTTCTGCAAGGTTTACAGAAGAGTTTCTGTGAAGTTTGGAAGGCAGGAGACGAGGTACTAGCTTAATTAAGGCTGTGAGGACGGGTTGTGAGTCGTACTTGAGTAGCTTAGTCGGCAGTTCCGTTTCAGCCCGCGCTAGCGAGTGGACGTTGTTTACTGCTGCGCTGCACTTCCGTGTTTACATCGCTATACTTCAGCTTCGCCGAGTGCTGTCCGTCCGTTCAGCCAAGGAGGCGTGTCTCGATCCACAAGTATCTCAGTGTGCTATCCCCTTGCACGCACTCACCTCGCTGTTGAGCTCACGGGTCATGCGACAGTGGGAGGATGAGTGGCTGGAAGTGACTGACAATAAGCTCCGTATAGTCAAGCCCACAACGCGTGTGTGGTGTACTTCCTTTCAGCACCATCGACGGGACGAAGTTCTCCTCACTCGGCTTCGAATAGGCCACAGCCCTATGACGCATGGCTTCCTTCTCCGGCGAGAGGACCCTCCAATGTGTGGTGCTTGTGGCGTCCAGGTCACTGTGCGCCACGTTTTATTGGATTGCGTTTTATTTTCTAACCAGCGGGTTGCGGCTGATTTGCCAGCGGACCTGCCATCTCTTTTAGGCAACACTCGGACAAATGTAGTTAAAGTTTTAAAGTTCTGTGCCCTGTCAAATGTTTTTACAAAGATTTTAGGCAGAGGATTTTAATTTGCTCACTGTGTGACAAGCTCGCCCATATTTTATGTAAGTGGCCAGCCAATAACAATTTCCTGTGACATTTTTCTTGCTATGTTTCCCCTTTCCTTAGGTTTTACTTTCTTATGTAGCATTTTCCTTCTTTGCCTGCTTTCTTTGAGTGTGCGCTTTAGTTTTCTTAGGTCTGTCCACATTCGTTCCTTTTAAAGTGTGTCAGGGCGCTGCTGACCTCGATGTTGAACGCCCATAAGCCCCAACACACCACCACCACCACCAAATCTCGATGTTCGTTCATATTCCTTGTGATCTGATCGCTCCTTCTGGTCGTGCTGCTGCTAATTGGAATTTTGGTTGTTTAACCGAAATTTCGTCTCTGAATTAACCATGACTACAAACCTCAAAAAGAATACTCTGGCATTTTCTTTTGACAAGGAATCCCGTCCTGATCAGCCCACATCCCTAGAAACAGATGACTGAATTACACAGGTAATTCTGAAACCGTCCATACCTTGCAACTGGATCAGGAAAAATACTCTCTTTTTGTCAAGTTATTCAGTGCTGCGACTGTTGATAAAGTGTTACGAAAGTGGGAGGGTCTACTATGAAGTAGATTTTGTGCATAGAAATGGTTATAAAAATAAGGTTTCCATTTATAGAGCTGACATTGATTACAAAACCATTCGTGTCTTGAATTTTCCCATTGAAACTGAAAATGATAAGTTTAACAAAGCTCTTTCAAACTACGGGGACGTTAAATCAATTGTAAATGAAAGATGGTTGTCTCGCTTTAAACTGCAATGTTTCAACGGAGTCCGCTGTGGCCGGCCGAAGTGACCGAGCGGTTCTAGGCGCTACAGTCTGGAACCGCGCGACCGTGCCGGTCGCAGGTTCGAATCCTGCCTCAGGTATGGATGTGTGTGATGTCCTTAGGTTAGTTCGGTTTAAGTAGTTCTAAGGTCTGGGGGACTGATGACCTCAGAAGTTTAGTCCCACAGTGCTCAGAGCCATTTGAACCAGTCCGCTGTGTAGAGATGGACGTTAAGATAAACATTCCGTATCACATAACTGTTTGTGGGTATAAGCACAAATTGTTTATACAGGTCAGGAAGCTACATGTCATATGTGTAACGAAACCGGCCACTTCAGACATGAATGTCCGCGGCGAACTGTTGTTCTTAAAAGTAATTTGATGCAGCGTCAGAAACTTATCTTAAATTATCTGTTACCAAAGAAAAGCACGGAGCAACTGGTTGAGGATGTTAACGCAGCGGGCCAAACTGATGTCCCCCTTCACGAATAACAGTCAACTTCCCCCGTTAACAACAAAGGGAAACCCTGTTACCACTACTCGTGAAACTGAAATGCAACCGAAAAAACGACCTCTGGAAACCACTTATAGTTGTTCAGAGGACGAGCTGTCCTGTACAACTCCCTCTGTTCGCAAGCAAAAACAGTGTGATAAGGAGGCAGAGGAACCGGAAGGCAGAATGCGAGTGGAAACTGATGAACAGTAAGATAATATACATACGGTACAAGAAAATGAAAGGGGTGTAGTCACTATTAATTTGCAAGGAACGGCAGGTGATGTAGCTGATTGCAAGGATCAGCAGCTATCTGTTAGTAAATCAGTTCAGGGAGAGGTTGCAAAACTGCCGTCTCCATTCGTTTCCCTCGATCAGGAAGTAAGTGATATTAATAAAGAACAAGGAAGTGGTGGCCAAAATGAAATCACGGTCAACATTGCAGGGCAGGCGACAGCAACAGAAATTGCGAAGGCGTCTGCTGCTGCTCCAGATGAGCTGCGAAGTAAAATAAAAATGCAGCCAAATGTGAATGTAGCTCGTAACCAAGGGAAGGAAAATCCGGAAAGGGCGACCCAAGCCCCAAGAATGTTCGGTAAGAAACGGTCCTACACGAATCACTGGAGGAAAAATCAGAAAGTTTACGAGGAAATCAGTTTTCTAGAGGTACAAGAGGAAACCGCAGTAGTAGAAGAAAAAACGGAACAGTAACTAAAAAACTGATTGCAGTATTATTCCATGTTCAGCCTTCCGAGAAAAATGATAATAGTTTTACTGAATCCTGAACCGCAGGAAACTACATTAGTTCATCAAAAGAACTACATAGTGAAAGCCAATGACGCAATCTTATTCTGCCACCACTATAAACATAAACAAAATTACGTCCGGTTTGCAATTATCAGCACTTAAGGAATTTTTGTACGAATCAGCGACTGATATTGCCCTGTTACAAGAAGTTCTAATGTCGGATTTAGTGATTCCTGGTTATGCCAGTTACATAAATGTGTCTCACGAAACAAGTATTGGAACAGCTGTTTTGGTGAGGGAAGGGATTCCAATAAGTGAGGTGGAACGACTGGAATCCGGAAGGGGAATAGATCTAAATATCTATGATGTGACTATCATGAACTTGTATGCCCCTTCAGGAAGTTCTCACTGAGCTGACAGGGCACGTTTCTTCAAAGATGAACTGATATACTTGTCAAGGAAAAATCCAAGGTATTACTTGGAGGTGATTTTAATTGTGTTTTAAATCGAAAAGATCAGTTACCTAATTTTAATTTCTCAAGTGAACTAAAACAACTAGTTACTGGTTTAGAATTAAAGGACATATGGGAAATCAGATACCGCTCCATTGTTGAGTTCACTTATGTCACGGCAACATCTCGTAGCAGGATTGATATATTACATATTTCTAAAAATCTTGAAACTTCCGTGAATAAAGTAGAGCATACTTTTCAGACCACTCAAGTGTTTCAGCTTGCATAAATCTAACAAGACAACCAGTTCGCCGATTCAATAATCAGTGGAATTTTAACATTTCCTTGTCAGTAAATCATGATTTAGAAGACTTGATGAAAGAAGCATGGGTAATATGCCTGCGTGCCCGTAGTAGATATGCCACTGCTATCGACTGGTGGGATAAAATGGCGAAGCCAAAGTTGAGGAAGGTTCTTATTCAATACAGTCCCCAGAGCGCAAGAGAAATGAAATGCACTGCAGAATATTACTATTCCGTTTTGAGAGATCTATATGATCAGGTCTCAGCAGGTTCCTCACTTCGGATAGCAGACATCAAGAAAGTCAAAGCCAAGTCACTTAATATCAAGAGAAATCAAATGGAAGGGTTGAAAATAAAATCGAAGGCAAATTCAGTGTCATAAGACGAAACTACTTCCCTGTATCATTTAGTGAAGCATACGAAAAACGGAAGGAGGACTTTTATTGATGAAATTCGAACAAAAAACGGTACGATTCTCAGAACCCAGCAGGATATCATGGACGAGATTTATCGCTATTATCACGAGCTATATTCTGTAAATCAAACTAGTGATGAGTTTTACATCCTTTACTGGCTGAGTTTAAGGGGAATAAAATTGTTATTGTGCCAAAAAAGAATTGCAACAAATATTTAAATACGTTTTGGCCAGTTTCACTGCTGAATTCTGATTATAAATTAATAGCTAGAATACTAAACAAGATAAGTTCATGCCTTGCAGATAAAATTACTAGTAAACATCAGAACTGCCCGCAAGGCAGAACCATTTTTCAAAATCTAGCAGAATTCAGGGACATCATTGCAATAACTTCTGTAATAAACGTAAAGTCTGCTTACATTTTTTTAGATTTTTATAAAGCCTTCGATATCGTAAATCATGAATATCTTCTACAGACGTTGAAGAAAATAGGTTTCAACGATAGCGTCATACAGTTGATAAAGAACATAGCAACTGGAACTAATGGAGAAACAGCGCTGAATTGTCAACAATCCAGGCCGATAGAAATAAAACGAGGTGTTCCTCAGGGAAGATCTCTGTCCATGTCACTCTTCGCCATTTCACTGGAACCTTTCCTCTGACTTGTCCATGCTAGAGTAAAAGACTTAACATTATCAGGAAACAAAACAGTTATAAGAGCGTATGCTGCCGATGTAGGGGACATAGGGGAATAATGAAGAGGTAACCACGTTAGCAACAGTGATTGATACGTACCGTAGAGCATCTGGAGCCAATGCAAACGAAAAAACGTGAGATATTAAATCTTAGAATTTTTGATAATATCGACGTCGAGTGGGCAACATTAGTCCGACAACATAAAACATTTGAGATCACCCCGACGGTATGGCCCATGAAAATGACGGCTTTAAATTGGAGCAGATAAAGTGCAAGGAACCATTATAGAGAATTTAACTCGATATATGAACCAAGTTCAAGGGACGAAGTGTATCAACTCATTCATCCTTGCTAAAGCTTATTATACGGCCCAGCTGTTTCCAATACCGAGAATGATAGCGAGGAGAATAATGTCCAAAATCACAAACTTTCTGTGGAAAGGTGAAGTGTTCAGAGAACCTGCTGAAGAAGCCCCTTTGATCCAAAAAATGGTGGACTAGGATTAACTGATATAACAGATAAAGCCTCTGCACTTTTTATCAAAAGGCAAGTTAATTTAATAAGAGACTCCCGAGAAAGCATAACCATCCAATTTTTCGAGAACATTAAACCTCGAAACCTGCTTTTGGAAATAATGCTTTATTGTAGCTGATAAACAATGGCAATCCGTTTGCCACTGACATTGAGATCTGTGAAAGGAGTAACCACATTCCAAGGCATGAAGTGTCGACTAATAAGTAAGTTTAATCTGATTGTAGTATTTGAGAGCCCTTCTTATCTCAAGAAAGGTTTTGGGCTTATTGCAGGCACTCACTTCATAAACTGTCTGTTTGATACCCAGTGCTGCAAATGATGGTAACAGAAGAATACTGGCAGGGAAGTCTCACCAACATAACTCTAAGTAGCTTGGGTTGCATGGAAAACTGGTTGAGAACTATACATCGACAATGGGTTCTTTGACCAGTTCTGGTCCTGCACACGAACTCTTTGTACAAACATTTTGGCGCTTCTGAGGCAGTTTTGCTACGGGCATTAGTTGATTGTTCTCAATGCTGGATGGTGGTTAAAGTTGCTCTTGGGGGTTTGGATCTTTAATGAGGTGGTTTTCTACTAATACCACCAGAATGTACCAAAATATTGATTTACTGTCGACTGAGACTTTTAGACTACCAAGTGCTAGATGAAGGATGGAATGAATCTAGCTCGTTTGAAATACTGAACAGAAGCACTACAATGCCTTTCGCCACACATTTTGCTGCGAGACTCCTTCCAAGGTTTGGCATCAATATTTGGTGTCAGTTACATGATATGGTGAGCAGATTCTCCAATGAAACATTGCGATTTGTAACGAGCTGTAGAGCTTTGAGAACTTCTATTGTGATTGAAAAGTCTTAAACCAGGAAAATTTTCCAGTACAGGTTTTTTGTAGTCCTTTTTTTAAAATAATTTCCACAACACTCAGTGTGTCTTTTCACACTTAAGAACGAGTTACGATTTTCCTTCAGCGTAAAATGAAAAGATCATTATTATGTTGCAAGGCATTCAATTTGTCGAAACTTCGTTCCTTTGCTGACAGTTTTATTTTTTAATTATTGAAACAGTTTCCCATTCAGGACCCAAATGCCATGTGTATCACATTCCAGAACTGAGGAACGTTCTGTACAGTTACTGAAAGTATAATCCAAGACCTAGCAATTAATAACAGCAAAATTAAAGATCTTCTAGCAAATAGAAGTCATTACATGTTTATTAATGAAAGGCACCATCAAAAGACAATTATTGTCAGACATACCTCAAGAGAGAGTGATAAGTGTGTCACTGTTCGTACTTTCTCCCAGATTCTTTGCAAGTGTTGCACTTTTGTACGGGGCTGTAGAATCATTAGGAAATTGTTACAAAACGAAGAGAGACATGTCTGGTTCTATGTGTGGTAACAGAGACTCACCATAAATAAATGTAATGTACTGGTATGCAAAACTTAAGGACGAAACTAACTTTTGCATGATGTGTCACGGTCAAGTAACATAGCCCAGTGAAACTTAGACCATACACAGAAACAATTGCTGTGGTATAGTAATGAAAGTAACTCAAAGAAATGTGCAATAAAGCGCACAGAAGCGACACTTTTATTCAGTGACAATAATTACACTGAAGCCAACAAGATTCATAACTGTCCACCAGGATTTACAGAAGGTGTAATGTAGTCTAAATACGGTGTATGATTACCACATATAGGCAGTGCATGCTCTGCACCATGGACCCATGCTGGCCACAATGTTGGTAAGGAGTTGTTGTAGTAGGGCTTTCCATCCCTCCATCAACGTGGTTGACAGTTGTTGGATGGTCACTGGTGCATGGAGATGTGCTGCAACACGTATCCCCAATGCACCCCATATGAGCTTAATAGGTTTTAAGTTAGGGGAACAGATGGACCAGTCAAGGTGCTATAGTGTGGGGGGCATAATGTTGCATTGGCGTATCGATTTCCAAATCTCTGAACATGATACACTCACTGGTCAATGTTTTGTGACAATATACCCCTTCCCCATGTGTAGCTTTTCAGCAATGCAATTGATCCTGACTTCGTTTTTATACACTCCTGGAAATGGAAAAAAGAACACATTGACACCGGTGTGTCAGACACACCATACTTGCTCCGGACACTGCGAGAGGGCTGTACAAGCAATGATCACACGCACGGCACAGCGGACACACCAGGAACCGCGGTGTTGGCCGTCGAATGGCGCCAGCTGCACAGCATTTGTGCACCGCCGCCGTCAGTGTCAGCCAGTTTGCCGTGGCATACGGAGCTCCATCGCAGTCTTTAACACTGGTAGCATGCCGCGACAGCGTGCACGTGAACCGTATGTGCAGTTGACGGACTTTGAGCGAGGGCGTATAGTGGGCATGCGGGAGGCCGGGTGGACGTACCGCCGAATTGCTCAACACGTGGGCGTGAGGTCTCCACAGTACATCGATGTTGTCGCCAGTGGTCGGCGGAAGGTGCACGTGCTCGTCGACCTGGGACCGGACCGCAGCGACGCACGGATGCACGCAAAGACCGTAGGATCCTACGCAGTGCCGTAGGGGACCGCACCGCCACTTCCCAGCAAATGAGGGACACTGTTGCTCCTGGGGTATCGGCGAGGACCATTCGCAACCGTCTCCATGAAGCTGGGCTACGGTCCCGCACACCGTTAGGCCGTCTTCCGCTCACGCCCCAACATCGTGCAGCCCGCCTCCAGTGGTGTCGCGACAGGCGTGAATGGAGGGACGAATGGAGACGTGTCGTCTTCAGCGATGAGAGTCGCTTCTGCCTTGGTGCCAATGATGGTCGTATGCGTGTTTGGCGCCGTGCAGGTGAGCGACACAATCAGGACTGCATACGACCGAGGCACACAGGGCCAACACCCGGCATCATGGTGTGGGGAGCGAGCTCCTACACTGGCCGTACACCACTGGTGATCGTCGAGGGGACACTGAATAGTGCACGGTACATCCAAACCGTCATCGAACCCATCGTTCTACCATTCCTAGACCGGCAAGGGAACTTGCTGTTCCAACAGGACAATGCACGTCCGCATGTATCCCGTGCCACCCAACGTGCTCTAGAAGGTGTAAGTCAACTACCCTGGCCAGCAAGATCTCCGGATCTGTCCCCCATTGAGCATGTTTGGGACTGGATGAAGCGTCGTCTCACGCGGTCTGCACGTCCAGCACGAACGCTGGTCCAACTGAGGCGCCAGGTGGAAATGGCATGGCAAGCCGTTCCACAGGACTACATCCAGCATCTCTACGATCGTCTCCATGGGAGAATAGCAGCCTGCATTGCTGCGAAAGGTGGATATACACTGTACTAGTGCCGACATTGTGCATGCTCTGTTACCTGTGTCTATGTGCCTGTGGTTCTGTCAGTGTGATCATGTGATGTATCTGACCCCAGGAATGTGTCAATAAAGTTTCCCCTTCCTGGGACAATGAATTCACGGTGTTCTTATTTCAATTTCCAGGAGTGTATATATAATTATAAATTAACATTTAGGTTTTTAATATATTGAACTGCACTTCGAGTCGCATCCAGGAAGTTCGTTGTTTGACGTGAGTAGGCTCTCAGAGGGCAATGATGTGCCGGATCGTCTGCTTCTCAGCGCCGCAGTCGCACTTTGGGGATGGTGCTCTTCCCCATTTGTGTAGAGTCCGCACATCGACCGTACCCCGTCCTGATCCTGTTGAGGATGGTCCAGGTTTCACGTGGTAAGCAAAAGCCTGGAGGTCTGTTCGACGGTTTCAGTAAGGTGTTTACCTGTGGTGGTGGTGCTGATTCTTCCCATTCCACTTTCCAGCGTTCTTCAAGACAGAAACCATTTTCCTCCAGATCTTTGGCCCTTATAAGAGGGGGATGTCTAGAGCGCAATCTATCTCTGTCAATGCCATTGCTCAAAGCGTGAATCGGAAGTTGCGGGTTGTCTTGTATTTTTTTAAATTCTCTGAGAAGCGCATGTTCTCTTCGTAAGTGAGGTGGCGGTATGTGGCTCAGTACAGGTAGCCAGTGAATGGGGGTTGATTTTATTGTACCTGAAATAATCCTCATAGTTTGGTTCAGTACTGTGTCCACCAACTTGGTGTGAGCGCTATTTAGCCAAACAGGGGAACAGTACTCTGCCGCAGAGTAGGCAAGTCCCAAAGCAGAGCATCGCAAGGTAGAGGCGGAGGAGCCCCAGCTGGTACCACATAGTTTCTGAATGATATTGTTCCTAGTACGGATTTTTGCAGCAGTGTTGATGAGGTGTTGTTTGTAGCTCAGGGTTCTATCTAATATCACTCCGAGGTATTTTGGATTTTTATTATAAGGCAGAATAATGCTATCAAAATATATCTTACGGCGTCTGTTAGGCAATTTATTATTCAGGTGGGAACACATAGCCTCAGTTTTAGTTGGACTAGGTTGTAGTCCCCATTCACGAAAGTACGTTCCCAGCAAGGACAAGTCGCTTGTCAGGACAGTCTCAGTATGCTCCATATCTCGATGTTGTGTAGCTATGGCCCAGTCATCTGCATATCCAAATTAGATTTAGTATTAGGCATATTGGCTATATACATGCTGAAAAGTAGCGGTGCCAGGACTGATCCTTGGGGCAAGCCATTATTGAGCTTCATTGTTTTGCTCCTATAATTTCCTAGTATCACCTGGAATGGTCTGTTGCAGAGCATCTCGTTGGTAAGGTCAGCCATTTTCAAACATGGCACGATGCGGAGTAGTTTGTAAATCAGGCCTTGCCTCCATACAGTATCATAACCCGCTGTCAGGTCTTTGGAAGCCTACCTCGATGTAGGAAGTTAGTGAGAGGACTTGATCTGTGCAGCTCCTGTTTGGCCGGAAGCCCACTAATATTTTGAGCAGGATACACACGCGAATGGAACCATCTATCGGTCCACCCATGAACCATCCAGTGTTTTGGTTTTGTAAGGCATTCAGTTCCAATGTCGATGCAGAGACTATGTTTTGAGAGTTGTGATTTCAACGTTTCTGGTGCGGTCGATTTCAGTGCTTGTAAGTTTGTATCTTATTTCTTGAATGCATTACATGTAAGGAGCAACGTCACTGCTGCTGCTGGAGTCTTCTTGCTTGGAATTGTTAAAGCATCTTGATGTTGAATAAGAATTCGTGTCCCATCATTATTATTAAATGTTGGTGAAGCAACTAGTTTGTGGGAAAAAATATTCCTGACTGTGATACACTCATCATACTGAACTGGAGTTATATCAAGTGATGTCATTGTGAAGTTTCAGTCCTACCGAGTCAAGAAATTCACAATTATGGCATGTTATCACGTTCTGCTTCCGCTGCAAAGTGGTCTTGTGAAGGTTGTGTGCATTTTATTTGCACTTCATATCCGTGAGGCTACTTCAGATGACGATGTAGTAAAATTTTCTCACCGCAAAAATCGACTAGATTCGCATTCTGATCTACGATTTTCACCTAGAGAAATGTCAAAACAGTTACTGTGAGGTATACAATTTTATAATCTGGGCCCACTGCAGCAGAAACTCTGTATATAGTATGGATTAATTTGTTGGTAAGGTATGAATTCATCGTGATAATACACTCAACATCAATTATACTACCTGGCAGTATATTCATTTGCTGATTCGACTCGTAAATTTTATCAGTATCATGCTCTAGAATTTGAGCCCTCAAAAAACCTAGTAGCAGTCCTATTCAGCTTTCATGCCTTCGTCCACCGTCTTTAGAGTTGCTTTCAACTGTGATTTGAACATGTTAATGTTTGCACATACTCAAACACACTTATAAATCGTTTTATGTACGCATTTAAATCATTAATATCGTAGATATTACCACAATTCCCCACTTACTAGATGCAGACTATTTTTTGCCGTGATGACATTAGTTATGATATCGTACAGGTTGTTTCTATTCGCGCAAAGTTGACATTCAGCGCACTGGCTGGTGGAAGCGACCATAAAGACTTTTCCCACTCACAGTCGTTCCCATCCAGTAGCGAATACATATGGGGAGTGCGCGGGCCCCACTCTTCCCCCCCCCCCCCCCCCTCGGACTTGCGAGGCCTCCAGCGCTGCTGCCGTCGCCGCCCCCGCCAGCTAGCCCGCACACTATTCGTTCGTGTCTTTCGTCAGTCGTCTATACTACTTTGCACACGCTGTACAAAATATTTCCTTGTCTACCTGCATCTATTGCTATAGTAGAAAGAAATTTTTCAACACTGTGGCGTACAAAGACATGGCTGAGGTCGACAATAAAGGAGGATCGACTTAATGCTCTCCTCTGTTGAACACTCACCCTGACATTGAGTGTCCTATTGACGGTGTAATTAACCTATTTGCCAGGAAGAATAGGAGCTTAGAATTCATCATTTAACGAAGAGAACCACAATTGTAACTTTTTTATATCATAAGATGCCATTGCCTTGTATATGTGTACAATCAGTTTAAATAAAACATTCTTAAACTTGCATGTGACCTGATTACTTTTTATTACGGTAAAAGTAAAGGTAGCTCAAGATATCTTTAGCGCCCCTCCTTGAGGCTTTCCTGTGTCCGCCACTGTTCCCATCAGCCACCGTGCTGAGTGTCAACTTAGTTTTTGCATGCAGTACAAATATGGGATAAACCGCAAAATACTTGCAGATCTTAAATTTTTGGCTGTGCTATTACACATGCTATTGCACATCAGCAGGACGAACAAAATCTAGATGTTAGCTAAATGCTTCATAAGCTTTACAGAATGTATCTGCATTTAGAAAAGTTATGGTGGATGTTAATCTGTTCTTCACTTCTTCTATGTAACGAGGTAAAGGGGAGATGAACACACTTTCCTTCACATATGCCACGAGAAAAAATAGCATGTGGCACTGTCTGGCGATCTTGGAGGCCAAGAATACAGGGCAGTGTCTCGTGGTCCCATGCGCCCTGTTCACTGTTGAGGCAGAATGTTATTGAGAAACCTACACATGTTGTTGTACCTGTGTAGTGGAGCACCATCCTGATGGAAAATGAAATCATCAGAGTCCTCCTGAAACTGTGGAAAAAGGAAAGTCTGCACCATTTACAGATAGCTCATTACAGTCACTGTGTTTACCACAAAAAAGAAGGGACTATACACTTTTTGACGAGAAATGATACAAAATACGTTCACTTTAGTCTCTTTCATGCTCAATAATGACATGAGGGTTCTGCAGTCCTTTTATGTGAATGTATGTCGATTTGCTTTACCACTAACATGAAATATTGCTTCATTACTGAAAGTTAACTGTACTGAAAATGTATGGGCTTCCATGTTCTCTAGCGAGCATCGCTGAAGTCAACGTGTTTCCTTCTGCCACCGACCCAAAGACTGTAGCTATATGGCTTTTAGACCAAACCGCGACTTAACACTCGCCATACAATCGAATGAGGCATCGCAAGTTCTATGCTTCCGTGGCGAGTACTCCTGCGTGGACTCCACGCAAACTTTTGCCGAACTCAGAATGAGATTTTCACTCTTCAGCGGAGTGTACGCTGATATGAAACTTCCTGGCAGATTAAAACTGTGTGCCGGACAGAGACTTGAACTCGGGACCTTTGCCTTTCGCGGGCAAGTGCTCTTGGTAGACATACATAACTGCACAGATATGAAGTCTTGTTAGCATCTAAAATTCTAGAATACTCGATTATTGTCAGTAGAGTAACAACAAGATACTTCTTTTTGACTTAAATCTCTGAATAAATCAAAGTAGTAGATTGTATTCCTGTCTTTTTAACATACATATCACAGTGAGTCCCCTAACCCTCACGACATCTAAATTGACAATTACGCACTCTTTGGACTTCCAAATTGTCTTTGGCAATCTACACCACGTGTACACACCACAAAGTTTTGAGAGTTTGACTTTTCTGACGAGTTTAAAAAGGTCTGTGTTTGCAAGTGGTCTGTCTCGTACTATTTTTATTTTCTATGAACAACCCAGGACCTTTCCTGTGAATTTTTTAATTTAATTTCTGTATTCTTTAGTGCTTGAGTTATGGCAGCGGCTCCTTCTGCTAATGAAACAATGGCCGTCAGTCCGGCAGATGCGGGGATTAGAAGCTGAATTACTACATTACAGATTTTACCAGAACTCTAGGCATTTTAACCCATCTTCTTCTTCCTACTTTCTGCTTCAAGAAACCTTTCGTCACTGCGACCGTTGATTTCATGCAATTTTTTAAACATCCCGTAGGTTCTTTCTTCTCCCTTAGTTCACCATCAGCTGCATTCATAATTTGTCTGAAAGTTATTCCAGTACCCAGTTTAAGTTTGGCACGCATTATCCTATCAACCGCGACTGCAGCAATGCGTTTATCAGCTAAGGATTCAGTTCGCAATTCATAATCTTTATTTGTGGCTTAAGCAAATAAGTGTTCCTTGCACGCCTCATCATGTATATTATGAGCTAGGCGCTTTTCCAGCTTTGTTCTAGATCTAAGGAGGCTATATCCAGTGACATGAAGTTTGTCGAGAATACCTAGTTTATCGAGAATACCTATCCCTCCTCGGCTAATATGTTTCCTAGCACTCATATCATGCTACTCCATGGTTTGAGGTTTGCGTATCCTATTATATAGCAAATCGTGAGCATTCGCCCAATTGTCGAGCATAGATGAGAAACTAAGCTATTTCACTAGTGCCTTGATCCCTTGACGTCCTATGACTCACCTACAGGGAACATATTCGATTAAGAGATTTTCTGTAATTCCTATGTGTAAAACCCCCTGCAGTTCTTCACCACCAATTCTTCACTGCCCTTTAAGATGTAAGTTCTTGGGTTTGTGTGCTGCATTTTGGAAACTGTAAATATTTCCATTGAATAGTTCACTAGGTAAGACTTCTAAAATGCAGTTTTGCATTTTGAAATACGCACCAAGTCACCGGAGTATGTCTCATCTTAATTGTATGGTGGATATTCCGATTATATTCATCAATAATTTGTCGTACAATACCTAGCCATTTGTATGATCCTCGAAGATTTGACTGCATCACTTCCCCTAATGTTTTTAGAAATTCTAACGAATGTTATCTATACCTTCTGCTTTACTTGATCTTAAGTCCTCAAAGCTCTTTTAAATTCTGGTTGTAATACTGGTTTTCCTATCTCTTCTAAATCGACTCCTGTTTCTTCTTCTATCACATCAGACAAATGTTTCCCCTCATAGAGGCTTTCAATTGTTCTTTCCACGTACCCGCTCTCTCCTTCGCATTTAACAGAGGAATTCCCGTTGCACTCTTAATGTTACCACCCTTGATTTTAATGTCACCCAAGGTTGTTTTGACCTTCCTATACCCTAAGTCAGTCGTTCCGACAGTCATTTCTTTTTCAATTTCTTCACATTTTTGTTCAGCCATTTCGTCTTACCTTCCCTGCACTTACTATTTATTTCAATCATCAGCGACTTGAACTTTCGTATTCCTCAATTTCTCTGAACATTTTTGTGCTTTCTTCTTTCATCGGTCTCTTCTGCTACCCATGGCTTCTTCCTTGTACCTATGTTTTTCTTTCCAACTTCCGTGACTACCCTTTTAGAGATATCCATTCCTCTGCAACTGTACCTCCTACTGGGCTATTCTTAATTGCTGTATCTACAGCGTTAGGGTACTTCACGCGTATCTCGTCATTCCTTAATACTTCTGTCTATCATTTCTTTACTTATTGATTCTTCCTGATTAACCTCTTAAATTTCAGCCTACTCTTCATCGCTACTTCATTGTGATCTGAGTCTATATCTGCTCCTGGGTACGCCTTACAATCCAGTATCTGATTTCGGAATCTTTGGCTTATCATGATGTATTCTAATTGAAATATTCCCGTTTCACCCGGCTTTTTCCAAGTATACCTCCTCCTCTTATGATTCTTGGACAGAGTATTCGCTAGTACTAGCTGAAATTTATTACAAAACTCAATTAGACTTTCTCCTCTTTCATTTATTGCCCCAAGCCCATATTCTCCTATAACCTTCTTCTTCTACTCCTTCCCCTACAACTGCAATCTAGTCCCCAATGACTTAGACTTTCATTTCCCTTTACGTACTATGTTACCGTTTCAATATCATCAAATACTTTCCCCAGCTCTTCTTCTTCAGCTTGCGACATCGGTATGTATGCCTGAACTGCCGTTGTAGGTGCTAGTTTGCTTTTGATTCTGATAAGAACAATCATATCACTGAACCGATCACAGTAACATACTCTCTGCCCTATCTTCCTATTCCTAACGAATCCTACTCCCGTTATACCATTTTCTGCTGCTGTTGGTATTACCCTATACTCGTCTGACCAGAGATTCTTTCCATTTCGCGTACTATATCTAAATTGAGCCTTTGCATTTGTCTTTTCTGATTTGCTAGTTTCCCTACCACGTTCAAGTGTCTGACATTCCACGCCCAGACTCGTAAAACGTTATCCTTTCATTGGTTATTCAATCTTTTTCTCCCTTTTCCCCCTTGGCAATCCCCTTCCGGACATCTGAATGGGGGACTATTACGGAATCTTTTGCCAATGGAAAGATCCCAATGACACTCTTTCAATTACAGGCCACATGACCTGTGGGTACGCGTTACGTGTCTTTAATGCAGTGGTTTCCATTTCCTGCTGCATCCTCATGCCGTTGATCACTGCTTATTCTTCCACCTTTAAGGGCAGTTTCCCACCTCTAAGACAAGAAAGTGCCCTAACCTCCGTTCGCTCCTCCACCCTCTTTGAGGAGGCCGTCGGCAGAATGATGATGACTTCTTATGCCGGAAGTCTTCGGCCGCCATTGCTGGTTATTAATCAAAATTTGAGCAGTGGCGGGATTCGAAAAAATGTTCAAATGCTTGTGAAATCTTATGGGACTAAACTGCTAAGGCATCAGTCCCTAAGCTTACACACTACTTAACCTAAATTACCCTAAGGACAAACACACACACCCATGCCCGAGGGAGGACTCGATCTTCCGCCGGGACCAGCCGCACAGTCCATGACTGCAGGCGGGATTCGAGCCGTCTTTGATTACTAATCAAAGACACCACCCCTATACTATGGGTGCTACAATATAACAATTGCAAAACAGCACCACATGTAAATTAATTTTGTGATGAGCGGCAGCACAGAAGGAAGAAGGCACTGGGGCCAAGGGTTCGTGTGGTTACCCGAGAATGGGGTGGGGGGGGGGGGGAGGGGGAGGGGGGAGAAGCGAGTAGTAGGGGTAGTCTTCACGGCGCACTGGTGTGATGATGATAGAATTTCTGGAGCGATTATGTCAGGGTACTGGTGCACATGCCTGGATGTGATGACGGCAGAATTCTGGGAATGGTACTGATACACATAGCTACACATGATGATGTCAGAATTTGTGGAATGGTAATGCTGATGTTAGCGAAATTTCTGTCAGAAACCGCAGAGACCCTCTACTAATGAAATTTAGCCATCTGCAGTACCTTTCGTCTGTCTACACATTGAGTAATGTGGCTGCTTCTAGATCATCTATCAATGCCAAAACATCCTCCACTGTCTTGCCCAAAAACGGAGTAATCAGACTGGCGTCAGTAGAATGTAATAATTGCCGGCCGAAGTGGCCGTGCGGTTAAAGGCGCTGCAGTCTGGAACCGCAAGACCGCTACGGTCGCAGGTTCGAATCCTGCCTCGGGCATGGATGTTTGTGATGTCCTTAGGTTAGTTAGGTTTAACTAGTTCTAAGTTCTAGGGGACTAATGACCTCAGCAGTTGAGTCCCATAGTGCTTGGAGCCATTTGAACCATTTGAAGAATGTAATAGGCCGTGGACATACTGAATAAATCTTTTATTTCCTTTGCTTCAGCTAATTCCCAAAAGATCCATGTGTTCTCTATCCTCATAGTCTCTATCTCCTCCACCAACGCTTGAAACGCCTCTTAAGTGGTTGCCACTCACAGGCGACCCTGACGTTGTGAAACATTCTCTCACCAAAATTTAAAACACAGAACATCCAACTACAACTAACAAACAAAGACGACAACACTCTAAAATAGCAATACACTAATTATCATCCACCTTGCCTCTACACTACTAGATAATGACCATAGAGCCAACACATACTCCAATTACAAGGTGCTGACTGTGTTCATGGTGCACTGTGGCCCAACAGACTGCATTCATTGCATCTCACTGGCTGCATGCCACCAGCATAATCTTCCTTTGCAGGCTCTTTGAACTGGACGAGGGAGGAAAACTAAACAGTAACTCTACTCATCACACTGCATCCTTGAAGCTGCATGCTGGAACCAGAGATGACATCCAAGATCCAGCCTTTCGTAGCAGTCGCAATTTCTGACTTCTCCTCCATGGATGGCGTTTGTCTATATTGCAGTGCAGTTCTGATGCTAAAATGCACGGGTCAGGGTATACAACAGCTACGTGGCAGAAAAATCTAGCGATGATATGTCAGGATGCAGTGCAGTTCACCTCCTAGGGTATTGCTGCAGTACTGTGGTTCCAGGTGTTGGACAGTGACCGATCATAGAAACATTTTAGTTGATATTGTTAATATTTGCAGCCAGTTTCTAGTTGAATGTGTCTTTTAGTCTTTAGCAGCTGCAATTATGACATTGTAGCTCAATAGGTGATGAATAGATTCCATGGAATAGGCAGCCACTGTCAGTGAAATGTGCGAGCAACAGAAGCAGGCCACTAGGAGGATCGCGCATGTTCTTTACCCACGGGCGATGGCGGCTGTCAGTAAGGTGCTGCTCTCAGTAGCAGAGGAGTTGATGCTAGGTGGCAACAACTGCCAGTGATGGGCAGCAGTAAGCTTCTGATTTTGGTAGGTAGCACATTGGGGCAGGCAGGATCAAACCACAGTATCCGGTGTCTCTGATGAGCCTGCAATGAGTGTGAGACAGCAACAGCGTAAACATGGCCAAGGTGACGAACAGCAACAATGTGCATGCTCGGATAGTGATGGCTGGCCGAGACTCGAACCCATGGCCCACCAGGAAGGTGGCTGTCAGCAGATGATAGCCACCCAGTGGGTGGCTAGACGGTGTGAAAATGCCAAGTCAACAATGTTCAGACTCAGCTCAGATACTGACTTGCAGCTAACAGCAGCAGTGTCTGATGGTGGTGGCGTGCTGGTTCATCACAAACTGTGAGTGGACATGGACCACCTTCCACGGCTAACAGCTGATATCGATATGTAACTGAGCATACTGAGCATATCTGACAATGAGAGTCTAAATTAGATGCTATTTATAAAATCAGGTATGGCTAGAGTTTCTCAAACAGCAGCACTCCTGGCCTTCAGGTCTACAAAGCTGGAGCTGTCGGCCATAATCGTTGGGATATCATGATATCTTTTGCCCTGGCTTTTCTGGCCTTTTGGCGCTGTAATGTGTCACAACTCCAACTTTCAGAAGTGCTGAGTGTCGTCTTCTTCAATATCAGCGTACTGAATACGTCTTCATGTGCCATAGCACCCAGTTAGCGAGCTGACATGTGATACACTCCTTATTTCATGTTCTCCTGAACAGACACAGGAGACCTGCAGATCGCCAGGTTGAAGCGTGGCATAACAGAAATAAAGTGATAGTAACAGTGAGTCTTATAATTTTGTTAGTTATGTCCGAAAATATGTACAATCGCTATATGAAATTTCTTTGGCCCGTTGGCTGGAAGGATCTGGTCTTCCAGAGTAAATAGTCGAACAAAAAAATATATAATTAATTTTAAAATCATTTATCTCTGTAGTAAGAATCTGTTAAATTACAGTTTTTACTGATAATGGGAAAGGCAGAGCAATTTAAAATGAATAGACTTGAAACTTATTTTTGATAACATATACATCATCATGAAATGAATTCAGTGTATTGCAATTAAAAGATGGTCAATGGGGATGAAATCAATGAAGATGCTGTGACATGGGATGACATCAGTGCAAACTACTCAGATATGCTTAAACTATCTTGTGATGATTACAAAGTAACAACTGAAAATGCCCATCATACGTTTATTACATTTAGGCGAGTTCATACATACAAATCGCTTATCGCAGGGTAAACTATTATCCTGCGCTGGTGTTTCCGCTAGTGGGGCCCCATCGAAGACCATCTGGCAGTCGTGTCCGGAAAGGAAAGGTGGAAAGAGTAGTGGTAACTTATTTCTGAGTCACGCCTACACGCTTGTTCAGATAGCCTACTGGTTGAGGAGACTTCTCGCTATTAGCAGGAAGTACGGCGTCTATTCTCGGTCTGATTCAAATTTTCTGTTTTCACTACATGTTCATTATGTAAACATAGCCAGTATGGTGATAAGCCCAGCAGTTAGCAGTCTTATGCCGTAGGAAAAGTAATGCTATTAGAATAATGATCCTCTGTCAGATATAGGCCGTGTAGATGCACTAGTCGTACCATAAATATATTTTAATACTGTGAGTATTAAGTGTCTCTTAAAGATCCGATGCAGAATTTTGAGTGACAAGTCTTTGCTGTCATCTAAGAGTAAAATCTGTTTGCTAATGAGGACCATTTTCACAAAACTATCACTACAGAATTAGCAAAAATAAGTTATTTAAACTTTCCTCTACTTCTAAATGGGTCAAAGTATTTTATCAAACCTTTGTATTTTCTTCTTTAATCTCGCACACAAAAATTGTGAAATTTTTTACAAAAAACAGGTTTGGCCAAATGTGGACATCTGCTGCTTGTGGTAGACACTTATAACGTTAGTTTTCGACAAAATATATCAGTACCTGCCAATCGATGGTCACACTTACATGCCCTGATAGGGTATTTGGTGTTATTGAGAAAGAATTGAAAAACTTCAAACCGCAACCGTACTATCACGCTATCATGGGGTTCTGAGCCACCATGGCGCCCATATGGTTCTCAGCAAGGAATGACACATATACGATTTCAAGACCACTGCTAACAGATTAATGAAAAAGAAGCTTCCATTCAATAATGTCTGAAGCCAGAGTTCTTATTCTTTAAAAATAATTAAAAAAATAAAAGTAGGTCCCATCTGCACAATTGAACAACATATTTTTTCTTCTCCGATCAACGTTGAAGTGAAGAAAACTAACACAGACAGAGTCGAGGACATTAATCGATAAGCTGTAATAAAACCTGAAAGTATCAAAAAAGTTGACGATGTAAAGAAACTAAACGGATTTTCGTGGTCTACAGAAGAAGCTCAAGAGTTCGTTGGGAGGTCCATAGAGTTTCTGATGAATATTACCATGAAAGTAATGGAGCATAGTTCCTTAATGAACTCCGTTATTAAATTATTTGTTCAGTAAGTCAAAATAATTAATCAGTACATATTTTTTATTTACAGCTGGAACACAGAAATGGTTTTGCGCCGTTGTATTGTGTATCTAGAGTACATTTGTCAAATAAAATTTCGTAAAAAATTACCAATCGACACTCCTCAAGTAATTCAATAAAATATGTTTTCTGGAAATTTTGTTTATACTAGTTACTGGATTTTGTGAAAACAGTTCCCAAATGACGGCATAGTTCTTTGATTTCGTGAAAACAGTCCTCAAATGATGGCATACTTGGAATTAGTTTTAAGGTTAACCAGTACTAGAAAAAGACTAACCTGCATTATTCCACAACAGAAGTTCTTCAGCAAGACTTTCTGTGCGACGAGCTTCATAGGAAGTTGACTGACAGACTACAACCATGAAAATCATTTCTGCGAATAACGCAACTGCAGACGCTATAGTCGTCATCCTCCTTGCAAACGTGCCTTCATCTGGTTGGAGAGAAATCACAATCAGATCGAACATACACTGTATCGTTGTAGTTAGGATTAGTCCTACACCCGTCGCTATGTCGGCAGCGCACATTTCATTCAATAATGTTGCCAAATTCGACAGTTTCATGTGGAAAACTTTAAATTCCAGCACTTTGCCAGACGACACCAGTAATATTCTCTGTTTCACGCGCACCTGGTTTCCCGGAAGAACAGAAACAAAGCACGATTCGTGAAGAACTCTCAAGAGGTCAAGCGTTCCTAGTTTCTGAGACTTGTAATTAAATTCTGTTTGTATTCTGTCGTTGAGCAACCTGAACTTATGTCCGAGGCTCGAGCAAAGCACTAAAAACTGTAGCTCGACCATTAGTGTTACATAGTTACTCGTCAGTAGAGCTACGTAAATGTACTGGCTACCACTCACGTAGTATGTGTAGTTAGCAGTAAAGAAAAGAAAACTTACGATCGCGGCACTAGTAAGGCAGAGGTGGACGTTTTTATTGCGTTGCTCCACGTCCAGTTTTAGCAGTGCGTCTATGCGTTCTATGTCCTCAGCAATTTCCATGAATCTCCTGCTTCGTTTTCCCATGAAGGCGAGGATGTATCTGACGGACGATATGGTGCCGAGCGTACAGGTGGTGACCGCTGATACGTTCCACAAATTCCACTGCTGGCGCGCCACTTCTTCGAATACATTTTCCATACCCAGGTATCCAGTCCAGAGAACGGCTCCCAGGAAACAAAAACAGTAAACATATGAAAAGGACCGCAAATAAGGGCTACGGGGCCGTTCCAGAGGGAGGGCGAACACTGCAGACAGCAGCAACAGCGGCTGCAGGCTCTTGAGGAAGCCCCCACGCGACTCCGTGTGAACATGACCGGCCATGGCTGAAGGAGCACTACGTGAGTCTGTCACTGAAACGGAATACGCGGCGAGCACGTGATCACGTGAAAAACGATGTCCCTCGACGTTAACAGTGCTTAAATGAGCAAACTAATATACGCGAAGCGATGGGATCGATCTTACGCCACTCTCCGCGCTGCGTGATAAATTGGACGAAAGTTGTCTCATTTACGTATGTGCAACAGTTCTCTTGTCGCCAGCGAGCGTCACTCGACTCTTGCTAGTAATGAATTAAACCGTGGCACGCTCCATTTAAGCACAAACCGATAATTGCTACCAAGTGGATTACATTCGGAATTAAAAATGTGATTAGGGAGATTACAAGTAGGTCCGATCGTTCGTTTTCTGACTCGTACACTGTCTCTGATATATCTGATTCTGTTTCCGTTTCGAACATATTTCCCTGGGAAATGAATTTCACAAATTTTGTATTCTCTTGTGACTGACTCAATCTATGATCGATCAAGACTATAAAAAATATAGATTAGGATTGAACGACGACAACGAGTTTATGGTAAAAACCTGATTTGATTGTCTCATTACTGTTTAACCTCCATATTTTTACCTTGAATACACTTAAGTTCCATACAGGGTACTACATTCCTCTTTCTCTTAACCACCCAAATAACTTTTTACAAAAAAATGTATCAAGCAAAGATTGTTTAGCTGCCAGGACATTAACCAGTAGGACTGCCTTTCTTGTAACTTTGTTCAGTACGAAGACATGAAGAGCACCCTATATTTTATATTCGGTAACACATTACATCATCTGAAGACCTGTTCAAAAACGTATCACGCAAACATGACTATTTTAAAACATAACACAAATGTGACTGTCATTGTCCTGTACTGGCACACAGAGTAGGTATTGTACACTACTGGTCATTAAAATTCCTACTCCACGAAGATGACGTGCTACAGACGCGAAATTTAACCCACAGGAAGAAGATGCTGTGATATGCAAATGATTAGCTTTTCAGAGCATTCACACAAGGTTGTTGGCGCCGGTAGCGACACCTACAACGTGCTGACATGGGGAAAGTTTCCAACCGATTTCTCATACACAAACAGCACTTCACTGGAGTTACCTGGTGAAACGTTGTTGTGATGCCTCGTGTAAGGAGGAGAAATGCGTACCATCACGTTTCTGGCTTTGATAAAGTTCGGATTGTAGCCTATAGCGATTGCGGTTTATCGTATCGCGACATTGCTGCTCGCGTTGGTCGAGATCCAATAACTGTTAGCAGAATATGGAATCGGTGGGTTCAGGAGGGTAATACGGAACGCCGTGCTGGACCCCAACGGCCTCGTATCACTAGCAGTCTAGATGTCAGGCATCTTATCCGCATGGCTGTAACGGATAGTGCAGCCACGTCCCGATCACTGAGTCAACAGATGGGGACGTTTGCAAGACAGCAACAATCTGCACGAACTGTTCGACGACGTTTGCAGCAGCATGGACTATCAGCTCGGAGACCATGGCTGCGGTTACCCTTGACGCTGCATCACAGACAGGAGCGCCTGCGATGGTGTACTCAACGACGAACCTGGGTACACGAATGGCAAAACGTCATTTTTTCGGATGAATCCAGGATCTTTTGATTGGCGACTCCATGGCGTGTTCCGTATTTTGTTGTTTTATTGTCAGCAAAATCGATTTTCGATCACTTAGTGACCATGCTCAGTGCAGTAATATACAATTAAATTTGGTAGGCACTGGTATCAAGCTATAAGCACAAGCTTAGAGCGATCACAGTGCCTACCAATTTTAATTGTATATTACAGCACTGAGGATGGTCACTTAATGACCGAAAATCGATTTTGCTGACAATAAAACAACAAAATACGGCCAAAGCTGATTTTCCTTCCAATTCAATCCGGGTTCTTTTTACAACATCATGATAGTCGTATCCGTGTTTGGCGACATCGAGGTGAACGCACATTGGAAGCGTGTATTTGTCATCGCCATACTGGCGTATCACCCAGCGTGATGGTATGGGGTGCCATTGGTTACACGTCTCGGTCACCTCTTGTTCGCATTGACGGCACTTTGAACAGTGGACGTTACATTTCAGATGTGTTACGATCCGTGGCTCTACCCTTATTCGATCCCTGCGAAACCCTACATTTCAGCAGGATAATGCACGACCGCATGTTGCAGGTCCTGGACGGGCCTTTCTGGATACAGAAAATGTTCAACTGCTGCCCTGACCAGCACATTCTCCAGATCTCTCACCAATTGAAAACGTCTGGGCAATGGTGGCCGAGCAACTGGCTCGTCACAATACGCCAGTCACTACTCTTGATGAACTGTGGTATCGTGTTGAAGTTGCATGGGCATCTGTACCTGTACACGCCATCCAAGCTTTGACTCAATGCCCAGGCGTATCAAGGCCGTTATTACGGCCAGAGGTGGTTGTTCTGGGTACTGATTTCTCAGGATCAATGCACCCAAATTCCGTGAAATGTAATCGCATGTCAGTTAATATATTTTTCCAATGAATACCCGTTTATCATCTGCATTTCTTCTTGGTGTAGCACTTTTAATGGCCAGTAGTGTATTTCGGCCACTTACCGGAGCTGACGGCAAACTAATGGAAACACAAGGAAAATTCACATCACTCATTCAGTCAGCAGTCTTCAGTCGAAGGTGTCTGTGAGTACAACCAACAAAGGAATGGAGTTGTTAATCAAGGGCAACCTTTACTGCACACAACATGTCACTTAGACGTGGTACTGTACTATATGTACCTATACTGTAGATAAGAGACGTTATTGTAATTACTGTTCTGTTAATTAACTTTCTCCACTGCTGATAGCATTTCTATCTTCTCTCCATCTATCTTCTATAAATCTCGGTGGGCGGGTTACATCAACCACGAACCAAGAAGTGAGAAATGATGGTTGCCTTCGCTTCAATGATATTTTCGCCAGGAGAAAGGATGATGGTACGTTAGAACATGCCGTTACATAGGAAACTACTTCACGCTCATTTTTACCTTCAGGTCCATGTCACTATCCAGACAACGTGAAGTAGTACAGAGGGCAAATTTCATCCCCAATCATGAAGTTTGTCAGCCCACTTTTAACTTACCTTTCGCCTGACTGGATATAACAAGAAAACAGTGAATCGGGTGATTAATGAAAATAACAATGTGGCACCTAACGCTACAGCTTTTTAGCCTTATGCAGTTATTATACAACACAATTGGTCGTATTCTGAGGAAATACGACGTAAAGTGAGTCTTTCGACCACCATCTAAGATTAGGACCTATTTTTTAAATATTTCAATCATGAAAGCCCCACCAGTTCGGTCGAAAAACTGCTCTCGAACATAGCTCTCTTCGGCATTTCCACCTGTAATGTTCCTAACGCAGGGGAACGATATACCACTGCCCAGTTATGACCGAAATCAGAACATTCACCCGAAGTCATACTCGAATAATCTAGATACGTATCTACGTAAGAAATGGGCGGCCGAATGTAATGCGCTGCTGATTGCACTTCAACCACCGGGTCAGGTGGTGGCTGGGTGGTACGATGTTACCATCACTGAAAATAGCACATATTAATACTTCTGTGTGCAACTCCTGGCTACATACTGAAATCATATTGCGCACGTGACCGCAAAAATTAACTTTTATCGACAACACTAAGTGCCATAATCGCGATAGTCGATAGCAGCATATGCAGCACGTTTTGCTGTTGTCGCGGACTACTTGTATGATAAAATGACGGACGAGGTGCCGTGTAGCGCTTTGCGCTCACATTTCAGACTGTGTGTGTGGTGAAAGGAACAGAAGAAAGTACTGTAATGAGAAAGTGCCGATGCAGCGAAGAGAGTTATGGCGTACAGTAAGGTGTCATGTTTGTGCGAGTCGATGAACAGAAAGCAGAGACATCACGTTTGCAGAAATTATTTACAGATTGTGAAGATTAGACGAGAATAGGAGAACGTGCAAGAGGAAACAAATATTGTCTGCGGAAGAAAATTTCAAGAGGAAAGAGGAGTTCGAGAATTGTTTAATGTACGCCGATAACTAACATCAGACTGCAGAATTTTGAGTAATACTGGTACTCTTGTTGAAGACGTGTGCGTGAAAAGCATGAAAGAAAATTATAAGGACCAATGCTCTCACAAGCAAAATTTTATTTTTGAGCAACGTGGAAGTGGACTTTGTCTGCAAATGGGTTGCGACAAATGAATAAACTGTGTTTATGAAGGATTGGATGTTGCATGGACGTTCGTATTAGACAGATGATTTAGAGACGTTTGGTTATTGTGAGGGCGTAGTAATTGTTCTGTGGAAAAGGGACGTTCTAAATCAATGTGCACCCATTCGCATAGTTTGCGCAGTTGTCAGTAAAGAAAAAGAAAATCAGGGACACAGCACCAGCCAGGAAGAGACGGACCTTTTTGTTGTATCGCTGCACATCCAGTTTTAGCAGCGTGTCTACGCGTTCAATGTCCGTAGCAATTTCCATGAATCTCGTGTTTCGTTTTCCCATGAGGGCGACGATGAAAGCAGTGGACGATAGAGTGGCTAGCGTATAGGTGATGACAGCTGCTATGCACCACGGGTACCAGCACCGTTCCACCAGTACTTCGAATACATTTTCCAGACCCCTGTAACCAACCCAGAGAACGGCTCCCAGGATACAGAAACAGTAAACATAAGAAACAATCTGCAAATAAGGGCTGCGGGGTCGTTCCAAGGGAGGGCGAACACCGCAGACATCTGCACCGGCGACTGCAGGCTCTTGAGCGGGTCTCCACGAGACTCCGTCTGAGAAGGACCGGCCATCTCTGGCGAGCCGTTCGGAGAGCGCTACGCAACTCTGTCATCGAAACCGCTGACTGGTGACATGTTGATGACAGGAATGCCCTTTTCTGCTATTAGCATCTAAACACGTGAAAAACATTATAGCTCGACGCTAATAGGACATAGGTGTGCGTGAATAAGCGAAGTAATACACGCGATGGGCGATGTGATCGATGTTGACCCACACTCTGCGTTGCGTGATAAATTGACCGAAAGCAGTCTCGTTAACGTGCATGCACCAGTTTGCTTGTCGCCAGTAAGCTTCACCCGACTCTTGCGCAGTTTCTTATCTGCTTGTAATGAATTAAACCGAGGGACGGTCCATTTTAATAGCGAAAGGAAGCTTAAAAGTGTGTCAGTTGTGCACAGAAATAACTGTAAAAAAACTGAATTACGTTCATTTTCTGAGTCAGCCGACGTTGCTGATCAATCTGATTCCGTTTCAAACATTTTCCTTGCATAATGAATTTTATGAATTTCATACAATGTTGTCGCAGCTTCTTCCGCCGTACGTGACCGTTCTATAATCAATCAAGACTAATAAAATGTTTAACGTCGGCAACGAGCTTTCTGCAAACCTAAATGTTGTTGTCCCAGTATTCTATAATAACCAATTTTTTTACTTAAATATAGTCAACTTCCATATAGTATGTCACATTTATTTCGACCACCCCAAATAAAACGGGAGTGGAAAGCTCTGAGCCGGCCGGAGTGGCCGAGCGGTTCTAGGCGCTACAGTCTGGAACCGCGTGACCGCTACCGTTGCAGGTTCGAATCCTGCCTCGGGCATGGAAGTGTGTGATGTTCTTAGGTTAGTTAGGTTTAAGTAGTTTTAGGTTCTAGGGGACTGATGACCTCAGAAGTTAAGTCCCATAGTGCTCAGGGCCATTCGAAAAGCCATTTGGAAAGCTGTGAGATATTTAGCGAGTCAAGGAATGTATATCAGAAAGAGAGATTAGACGGCATAGAAGAGGGAGTGATCATTGTAGCCGACAAAAATATTTTTTCTATTGAGGTCGAAGTTGAGCGTGACAGTGAAGTTCCCTGGCCGCGTACAACAGGTGAAAGCAAGTTAATCGTTGGATGTTTTTACCGCCTACCTGATTGCGCTGTCACAATTATAGAGTCATTCAAAGGAAGCCTACTGTCAGCAGCGCCTGCATACCCAGATCATGCGACACTAGTTGGACGCGACTTTGACCTGCCGAGTATAGATTGGGATGTCCACAGATCCGTTACAGAGGTACACAAGACAGTTGTGCGAAGTAGTTTTGAATACTTTTTCTGAAAACCGTCTTGGGCAGCTAGTTTGGCAGCCCAGGCGCAATGGAAATGTCTAAGACCTTGTAGCACAAATAGGCCGAACCTCATCGACGTCAGTGTAGAAACGGGGATTAGCGATCATAATGTCATTACAGCAACTACGGATAAAAAAATTAATAAATCAGTTAAGAAGGCTAGGAAAGTGTGTCTGCTAGAAAGAGCAGTTAAACAGTTGTCATCATCTCACATAGAAAGTTAACTAACATCATTTAGTTCCAGTAAGATAGACATAGAGGAATTATTGGCGAAGTTTAAGCAGATTGTAAATCCTAGTCAGGAGAATTACGTGCCTAGTAAATGGATTTAGGACGGAAAAAACCCACAATGGTTTGATAATGAGATTCGAAAAATGCGGAGGAAGCAGAGGCTGTTGCACTCTCGGTTCAAAGGAGAACGCGCAACTGACGACAAGTAAAAGTTAGTAGTGACTCGAGCGTCTGTGGAAAGATCTATGTGCGAAGTATACAACAACTACCACCGTCATACCTTAGCAAAAGACCTGGCAGAGAACATGAGAACATCCGGATCCTATGTAAAACCGCTAAGTGGTTCTAAAGCTTCCATCCAGTCACTTCTTGACCAATCTTGTGCCGAAGAGTTAAATATAGAAAAACGATAGCCGAAGTTTTAAATTTAACATTTAAGAAATCTTTCTCGCTGGAAAATCGTACAAACATACCGTCATTTGAAACTTCCTGGCAGATTAAAACTGTGTGACCGACCGAGACTCGAACTCGGGACCTTTACCTTTCGCGTGCAAGTGCTCTACCACCTGAGCTACCGAAGCACGACTCACGCCCGGTTCTCACAGCTTTACTTCTGCCAGTATCTCGTCTCCTACCTTCCAAACTTTACAGAAGCTCTCCTGCGAGTCTCGGTCGGGCACACAGCTTTAATCTGCCAGGAAGTTTCATATCAGCGCACACTCCGCTGCAGAGTGAAAATCTCATTCTGGATACCGTCATTTGACTATCAAACAGACTTCCGTGTGGACGACATAGTAAAAAGCATCCCTTGCGTAGAGAAACAACTGAAAGAGTTGAAAACAAATAAGTCACAAGGTCTGAACGGAATCCCAGCTTTTTTTTTTAAGAGTGTTATACAGAATTGGCCCCTTACCTTGCTTGTATTAATCGCGAATCTCTCACCCAACGCAAAGTCCCAAGCGATTGGAAGAAAGTGCAAGACGTGAATCCTGTATATAACAAAGGCAGAAGAAACGCAAAATTACAGAGCAATATCCATAAAATCGGTTTGCTGCAGAATCCTTAAAAATATTCTCAGTTCGAATATAATAAATTTCCTTGAGACCGAGAATCTTATGTCCACGAATCAACATGGTTTTAGAAAGCGAAACTCAGCTTACCCTTTTCTCACATCATACACTGCGAACTATGGATGATGGGCAACAGGCCATTTTTCTAGATTTCCGCGAAAAGTTTCACACAGTGCTCAATTGCATGCTTTTAAATAAAGTATGAGCATATGGAACGGATCCAGAGATATGTAAGTGACTCGAAGACTTCTTAAGCAACAGTGCCTAGTATATTGTCCTCGACGGCGATTGTTCATCAGAAACAAGGGTATCATCATAAGTGCCCCAGGGAAGTGTGATAGGATCAAAAGGTTTTGCATCACCCCAGTTCCCAGAACTGCAGATGTCACTAACCCGCCCAAAGATTTAAGCAACCATGCATAATCAGCGCCTATTAGACGGAGGGGGTCCGCCAGCCGATCAGTTCCAGTCATTCCACCAGGAAGGAGATTCATGGCTTGTGTTGTCCGTATTTCAACCATGCCTAGACGGTCAATACCGTGGTTCGATCGCGTCCGCATTGTTAGTTTGTGCCAGCAAAGGCTCTCAACAAGGGAAGTGCCCAGGCGTCTCGGAGCGAATCAAAGCGATGATGTTCGGACATGGAGGAGATACAGAGAGACAGGAACTGTCGATGACGTGCCTCGCTCAGGCCGCCCAAGGGCAACTACTGCAGTAGATGACCACTACCTTCGGATTATGCCGAATGGACCGCTCAGGACTGGCATCACGTTCTCTTCACCGATGTGTGTCGCATATGCCTTCAACCAGACAATCGTTGGAGACGTGTTTGGAGGCAACCTCATCAAGCTGAACGCCTTAGACACACTTTCCAGTGATTGCAGAAAGGTGGGGGTTCCCTGCTGTTTTGGGTGGCATTATGTGAGGCCGACGTACGCCGCTGGTGGTCATGGAAGGCGCCGTAACAGTTGTACGATATGTGAATGCCATCCTCCGTCCGATAGTGGAACCACATCGGCAGCATATCGGCGAGGCTTTCGTCTTCATGGACGTCAACGACATCGCTCGACTAGAGTGGCCAGCATGTTCTACAGACATGAATCCTTGCGAACATGCTTGGGATAGACTGAAAAGGGCTGTGACCCACCAACCACTCTGAGGGATCTACGCCACACCGCCCTTGAGGAGTGGGACAATCTGGACAAACAGTGCCTTGACGAACTTGTGGATAGTATGCCACGACGAATACAGGCATGCATCAATGCAACAGGACGTGCTACTGGGTATTAGAGGTACCGGTGTGTACAACAGTCTGGACCAACACCTCTGAAGGTCTCGCTGTATGGTACAACATGCAGTATGTGGTTTTCATGAGCAATGAAAAGGGCGGAAATTATGTTTATGCTGATCTCTACTCCACTTTCTTGTACAGGTTCCGGAACTCTCGGAACCTTGGTGTTGCAAAACTTTTTTTGATGTGTGTATTTTCTGTATACGTAAATGATCTGGCAGACATGGTAAGCAGAAGTCTGCCACTGTTTGCTGATGATGCTGTAGTATACAGGAAGATGTCGAAGTTGAGTGACTGTAGGAGGATACAAGATGACTTAGGCGGAATTTCTAGGTGGAGTAATGAATGGCAGCTAACTCTAAATGTTGAAAAATGTAAGTTAATGCGGGTGTCCTGCTTGATATAGTCTCGTCATTTAACTATCTGGGCCTAATGTTGCAAAATGAAATGAAATGAAACAAACATGTGAAGATTGGCATAGGAAAGGCGAATTGTCGACTACGCTCTGTTAGGAGAATTATAGGAAACTGTGGCTCATCTGTAAAGGAGAACTCATATAGGACGCCAGTGAGACTCAATCTTTAGTTCTGCTCTAGTGTTTGGCATGCCCACCAGATTGGATTAAAGGAAGAAATCGAAGCAAATTTAGAGACCAGCTGCTAGATTTGTTACTGGTAGGTTCGAACAACACGCAAGTGTTATGGTCATGACGATCCCTGGATGGAAGACGACATTCTTTTCGCGGAAAACTAGTGAGAAAATTTAAAGAACCGACATTTGAAGCACACTGCAGAACGATTTTACTGCTTCCAACATATATTTCACGTAGGGACCACCAAGATGCGAGAAATTATGGCTCATATGGAGGCATATGGATAGTCGTTTTCCCTCTCTCTATCTGCGAGTGAAGCAGGAAAGGAAATGACTGTTGCTGGTACGGGATAACCTCCGCCACGCGCCGTACGGTGGATTGTGGAATATACACTCCTGGAAATGGAAAAAAGAACACATTGACACCGGTGTGTCAGACCCACCATACTTGCTCCGGACACTGCGAGAGGGCTGTACAAGCAATGATCACACGCACGGCACAGCGGGCACACCAGGAACCGCGGTGTTGGCCGTCGAATGGCGCTAGCTGCGCAGCATTTGTGCACCGCCGCCGTCAGTGTCTGCCAGTTTGCCGTGGCATACGGAGCTCCATCGCAGTCTTTAACACTGGTAGCACGCCGCGACAGCGTGGACGTGAACCGTATGTGCAGTTGACGGACTTTGAGCGAGGGCGTATAGTGGGCATGCGGGAGGCCGGGTGGACGTACTGCCGAATTGCTCAACACGTGGGGCGTGAGGTCTCCACAGTACATCGATGTTGTCGCCAGTGGTCGGCGGAAGGTGCACGTACCCGTCGACCTGGGACCAGACCGCAGCGACGCACGGATGCACGCCAAGACCGTAGGATCCTACGCAGTGCCGTAGGGGACCGCACCGCCACTTCCCAGCAAATTAGGGACACTGTTGCTCCTGGGGTATCGGCGAGGACCATTCGCAACCGTCTCCACGAAGCTGGGCTACGGTCCCGCACACGGTTAGGCCGTCTTCCGCTCACGCCCCAACATCGTGCAGCCCGCCTCCAGTGGTGTCGCGACAGGCGTGAATGAAGGGACGAATGGAGACGTGTCGTCTTCAGCGATGAGAGTCGCTTCTGCCTTGGTGCCAATGATGGTCGTATGCGTGTTTGGCGCCGTGCAGGTGAGCGCCACAATCAGGACTGCATACGACCGAGGCACACAGGGCCAACACCCGTCATCATGGTGTGGGGAGCGATCTCCTACACTGGCCGTACACCACTGGTGATCGTCGAGGGGACACTGAATAGTGCAAGGTACATCCAAACCGTCATCGAACCCATCGTTCTACCATTCCTAGACCGGCAATGGAACTTGCTGTTCCAACAGGACAAAGCACGTCCGCATGTATCCCGTGCCACCCAACGTGCTCTAGAAGGTGTAAGTCAACTACCCTGGCCAGCAAGATCTCCGGATCTGTCCCCCATTGAGCATGTTTGGGACTGGATGAAGCGTCGTCTCACGCGGTCTGCACGTCCAGCACGAACGCTGGTCCAACTGAGGCGCCAGGTGGAAATGGCATGGCAAGCCGTTCCACAGGACTACATCCAGCATCTCTACGATCGTCTCCATGGGAAAATAGCAGCCTGCATTGCTGCGAAAGGTGGATATACACTGTACTAGTGCCGACATTGTGCATGCTCTGTTGCCTGTGTCTATGTGCCTGTGGTTCTGTCAGTGTGATCATGTGATGTATCTGACCCCAGGAATGTGTCAATAAAGTTTCCCCTTCCTGGGACAATGAATTCACGGTGTTCTTATTTCAATTTCCAGGAGTGTATATGTTGTGGATGTGTCACGCTGTACCATTCATGTAAACATGGCAATGTTAAAAACGAAACTCTAGTCTGACTTTCACTCTCTTGTACTAGTACAGTTGTAAGTAGGCTGTTTAGGTTTTATGTTGGTAACGCCACGTAGCGCTCTGTATGAAAATCACTGACTGTGCTGAGTCGTGTGAAGTTAGCACCCGTTTTTCGAGAAATATACATTTTTTTCACAATTCTTGTTAGATGTGCCATAGTTCGAGAGTTCTTTGCACAAAATTTCATTAGTTCTGCAGAATGTAACTAAGAAAACAACAATACTCGAAAAAAATTTTCGTATCGAAAACATTCTTTGTCAATTTCAGCATAATGTAAATAAGTACAAGTCTTCTGAGCACAGTTCTGAACAGAGCTCCAAGAGTTCTATCGAAAATCCAAGTAACATTTTTTTGTGCAGCTAATAGTTTACGAGATAATTGCAATTTAAGGAGAAAATCTTTTCACTTACTGTGAAGTTGGCACCCTTTTTTCAGAAATGTATATTTTTTTCAGAGTTCTTGATAGATACGAAATAGTTCTAGAGTTCTTTGTACAAAATTTGAATTTTTCTGCAGCACTAAGCGAAGAAAACAACAATATTCGAAAAAAATTTCATATCGAATACATTCTTTGTCAATAAAACTCGTACAACAGTTCTGAGCACAGTTCTGAACAGAACTCCACGAGTTCTATCGAAAATCCCAGTAACACTTTTTTGTGCAGCTAATAGTTTACTAGATAATTGCAATTTAAGAAGAAAATCTTTTCACTTACTGTGAAGTTGGCAACCTTTTTTCAGAAATATATATTTCTTTCAGAGTTCTTGATAGATATGCCATAGTTCTAGAGTTCTTTGTACAAAATTTGAATAGTTCTGCAGAATATAGCGAAGAAAACAACAATGTATAACATAGCTGATTCAGGAACCCTTTCCTTCTGATACAATTCTTACTGTTGCCACAATAAATCACTTGTGCATAGATTCCAACCGTACTGATCATTACAAAAATATAACCATTGAACAGCGGCGCACATTTCTTGCAGCGTTGTACAAAGCATTCAGATTATCCGCTGTGAAAATACCACACTTAACGCTATTGTAAAATTTCGATGGATGGCTTCCGTTTATCTACAGTGTCAGCATCTATCGAATTATCTTCATGCAAACGTGATGCCAGGATCACACACTTCCCCTTTTTAGGTACGGAGGAAACTAGAGTTCAGTCTTGTGGAATCCAAAAAAGGAACTGTGGGCAGTTCTTTTTTTATGGATAGCAAACTCTAGAGAAATCTCATGCTTGTTTTTCTTCATCGTGCCAACAAAAGAAAAATTCTCCCTTCATAGGTCTATTATGATTCCAGTACTAGTAAACCAGTTGTCCACTTTCACATTTCGACCTGACTGGTATATAGGTTTACACAGTCACAGAACAACATCAAAATGTTTATTGCTCATTGCTCAGTTGGTAAATCCTTCTGGTTGCAACACAGCGTATATTTCCAAATTGTTCAGATAAAATACTTAAGAATCCACAAAAGCATAGATTTTAAATCCATACTTGTTTGTTTTGATAGGTACGTATTGGCGAAAACTGTACCTTCCACAGAATCCTTCCAGCTTCTTGTCTATTGTAACATTTTCTCCAAGGGTATAAGATTTCTGGTAGTTGCGTACGAACACAGTAAATATTTCCCGAATTGCTGTTAGCTTATCTAATTGTCTCCTTTCATCACGAAAAGCGCAACTGTAAAATCTAACGCACCCCACAATAAATTTGAAACGTTTTATGTTCATTTGCGAGGTGAAATTTTTCAGTACCATCCCCATCAGTTCCACACAGATCTTCCAGGCTTTATCTGTTACTTTTGTTAACAACAATTAAAAACAAGAGACTGATGAAGGCTTTCAATTCAATAAAATCTATTGATTTTACCTCTCTCTCTCGCTGAAATAAAGCTCTGATGCTCTCAAAATGCTGATTGGGATGCAAAACTACAATAGACAAATATCGTCATCTATGAGGCAATCACAGCATCACAAAGGTTTCTTTGGCTGCGCCTATCGGTCCAGGTAAATTTCGAATAATATTATCCTCTTCGAACAATATGCTTTGGATTTCTACAACATGATCTAGTGCATCCCACTTAAAATAATAAAATTCCTATAAAATAACGCAACCAGGCTCAGTGTATTAATTTGATATTTGACGTTCAGACAGCGGACACTGACGATTAAACAGTTCAAACAGAATTTAAGTGCATTTTACATTCTGGATTAGCTTTGTACTACTTACTACGTTGATAAACAAATAAATTAATTACTGAAATGAAATACGAAAGGGCACAGTTGATATCAAAGAGCAATCGGCTCATATCTCATCAAGAGAGTATTAGCGACGATACTGAATCGTACAACAATGAAAGGCATACAGAGAAAGGAAGCTCTAACGAGAAGGCGCCAGTGCTGCCAATGTTGACAAGTAATTTACAGAATCACACAACAATGAAAAGCATACGGAGAGGGGAAGCTATTAACGAGAAGGCGCCAATACTGCAAATTGTTGAAAAGTAATTTACAGAAAATTTCTACATGTATCAATCTGAACAGCTGCGCCCGATGGAAGGATAATGAAAACTACGATACGTCCCTGAGACCGCTCAAGACCAAAAAATAATAAACAAAGCACAACGACAATGCAAAAGTCGTAGCACTACAACTGGAAAAAATGAACACGTGAACTTCGTCTTTTAAACAATCGGCAAATGACGTCAGTGTAGCAGTTACAATAGAGGTAGCATCAAAGCTTCTCGCGGTAGCATAAAAGCTAATGGCAACATCATCCGCACCTTTTGGGTGGCGCGCGCCGCGTCGTGTGAAGCCGCCCGCAACCGCTGCATTTCGCTCCTTGATCTGCCCCTAATGACTAAACGTAACAATACTACTCACTCTCATGCGAATAATCATTATGCTCGTTCAGTCAGAGCTCTTGTGCAGTCGGTGCCTGTTGTGCAGTCGGTGCTGTTGTGTAAGTGATATTTATGAACCGTAATACCCAAAAAATGTACAATCTACCCGAACTGAAACCTCTTCTCAGCATGGAGGAATTTAAAGTAATCGATGATAGAGGCATTCAATTCACACCGTCTCATTCGGTCTTCCGAAAACTGTCCGATGCCATGGCCGACATCGGCTCGAAAATGTCTTCAAAACATATTTACACAACAATTAAAGATGATCGTCATGATCTTCTTACTTTTGTTAGAAACAGCTCCAGGCTGGAATGTTTCGTTGAAGAAAAAGACGACGACAGCAAAGATGAGTCGTGGAATGTTTTTGGTTCTTCGTGCAACAAGGACATGACAAAGCAATTCGACTTACTACTGTCAGCAGAAAAATGGTCTACCATAAAACCATCAAAGAGGAAACTTGGAAAGCCTTCAAGACTGGAAATAGGGAAATGGACCGATTTGATGGCTGATAAATTTTATGAACATCACAAGATTCCATGTGCCTTTTCTTTCAAATACGCGAAAGTGTATGAAAGTTGAAGTTCAAAGTACTTCTTGAAGATCAAAGGAAGATGTACAGAATGCGGAGCCACTTCCGGAGGGATTGCTCTGAAGAAGCAAAAAAGGACAACGATATTATTCTGAACTGCAGACTTTCTAACTTTTCAGACGATAGAAATCACCTGAAAAGAAGACAACTTCGTGGCACGAGAAGACAACAGGTAGCTGCTAAATTGGTTGATAACAGGATGCCTCCAGCCCTTTGGCGAAATTATGAAGCGAAAAATATGTCTTTCGGAGACATGATTCCTCCAAATTTACCAAACGCTGATATCTTGAGAAAGGCTAAAGAAGAGGAAAGGGACAAACGATTTGGTAGAACAACTAGTAAGCCTGTTGAAAACCTGCAAATCGCAAAACATACAACCCATCGGGACGAAATTCACGCAATCGGATTGGACCCATTCTTCTGTATATATTGGCTGAAAGATCAAAGTCAGTTGCACAAATATTGTCATCAAATCAATAGCAGTGTATACGATTCAGTAGATGCTACAGGTGGCGTTGCATTTCGAGTTGTTTCACGATTTGGGGATCTGTCAAACAGGGCTGACTGTGTGGAAATTAAGTCAAAGTACATATACCTGTATCAGTACATGTGCATCCGCGAAGTAAACGTCACTAGTAAAGATCCAAATATCGTCAATCGATCATTAATCAGTTGCCCAACATATCAGATGATATCCTATACGCATGACGCATCATTATTGTCATTTTTCTTTATGGAAATCGTCAGATCTGGAGCTCCTAGACCAAAAATCATGGTAACTGATTTTGGTAAGGCTTTGTTGGTTGCCATTTCTAGAGCAATAGCCAATTGCTCGGACTTAACAGATTATTTGAATAAGTGTTACAGACATATTGTTTTGCATGAAAGAGTAATTCTACCCTCATGTTGTTTGAGAATAGATTTAAATCATTTTATGTTCATGATTTCGAGGTGGAAATGCTTCTCAAGAGGTAAATCACAAGTCAAACAACTTTATCTTCGAATTTTGGCCCATATTTACATGACGACAGATTTTCGTGATATTCAAAGTGCTTTGCGCTCACTTTTGGTTGTTGTGTTGAGTGAACATCTTGGCATTGATGAGTGCGGTCAAGAATATTCATCAATGGAACATCAGCGCCACCTTGATAACATTATCAGAGGTGGTCCACGTCATTCATATATTGACGAAAATAAAGATGATGACAAGAAAACTGATGATGTTGAAAACAATGATGACTGTCTTTTGGAATCAGTTTTCAACTCTAACGAATCTACTGCAAACGCGTGGATTGATAGGGCAAAACATATCTACAATGAAGCTGAAGTCATCGCGAATCAGACTAAGGGTGACAATCTCTTTGATGTGAATCCGTACAACATTCCTAATGCTGCAGAGATGCTGAAAGCGTTGATGTACTATATACCACTGTGGACAGCTGTGATGTATCCTTCTTTCCATATCCGTTCGTCAGCAGAGACTGAAGGACAATTTTCAAAATTAAAGACAATGGGCTTTGACAAGCTGCCTTTACGAGTAGACAAATTCATTTTTCAACATTTGAAATGGCTGCGTTAGGAAACAAAACTGTTAGCGCCACTTATAATGGAAAAGCAAGATTCAAAGCAAGCTGTGAAGCGCAAACCAACTGAAGCATCATTGCCTTACCATGAAGAAGAAAACTGGAGAGGAAAAAATAAGAAGGTGAAGATAAAAAACCCCAAAAGCAATCATATCCTTGATAATTCTGAGAGCACACTGAACAATACCTTACGAAGTGAGACCCAACACGATGATGGCAATGAGACAGAGTTAAACAAAATTTTTAACAGTTTTGAATACAGATTTTCTCCTACTTCGAGCTCACTTGTTATGAATGCGGAGAACAACAGTCTCTCAGTCAAGAGCGATAGTGTGTGTTTTCAGCGCTCTTCAGATAATAATTTACTGCCGAATTTGGACGCTAAAGAGATATTTCATTCCACAAAATACTATCGAGAATCATACTTCACCAGGGATGTCACTAAGATTTCATCCTGTAGTTCGAAAACAGAAGAAAACCGAGAGACCTGTAACAATAAAATGGAGGGGAGTGCAAGGCTGAAAAAGCTTGAAAATGAAATCATTGTCACATCGAACATGCAAACTAAGAGCAAGAAAAACTATTTAGATGATTGCCCAAACTGGAATTCGACTAAGAAATTCATAGAGATTAATTTGCCACTTTTCCCAAATGGGTCCTCAAGCAAATTCAAATCTGCTACCTACAACTTGAAGGGAACGTGCGGTTTCGATTCTTTGATGACCTTATTCATGCAAGCAATATCACTCAGTGATGATTTCAAAAGTACCATTCAAATGGTGAGCCATCCATTTTTGGATCTGGCTTTGGATATTTTGGACAAAAAAATTATAAACTCCCAGCATTTTAAGCAGAGATTTGATATTTTGTATATGATACCATTCCTAAAAAAAGGAGTAATCTCTCGAAAAATATTGTCTCTGAATGCAGAGTTGAATGTTGGGGAATTATAAGAGACAATATTAATAGATATCGCGATTTGCAACAAAAAGATATCGTGTCTGACGTGCTAAATTCACGCTATGTGAAACTACACTTCCATTGTGAAACCACTATTTCCGTTGATACGTATGTGCTTTTCAGACTTGGTGATAATTTCATGCAAGAGGCTGTAGATGCAACAAATGGAGGTCTAAAGACTATCATAAAATGCAAGAAATGTAAAGGAGAAGCAGTCGAAGAAAAGAAATTCGGATGCTACTTGATGTTAGATACTAGTATAACAACTTGTCCACTAACTGAAGATCTATTTCCTCCGAATCAAAGGAAGAAATGAGTGTTACAAACGATCACGAAAGAAATCGTAGTCAACAATCAAGAGTACACTCTCGTTGATGCCATTCATTATAATAGCTCCATCAAACTCTACACAGTATATGTCTTCAATGGAACCTACTGGAAGCAGTACGATGACCTGTATAAAGATGTACAGAGAGTTTCAAAAGAAACGATAATTTCTCCACACCTGTTCATGTATGTCAAGACAGGAAAATTTTCAAATGGCGGCTACAAGACCGACGAGACGAAACAAGTGGTTCCTACATAGGAACGTTGCTATATAAGGTAAGCAACTGCTAAAAGTTGATATCTAAATATTACAAATACAGCTCTTATGCTAATTCTTAGTATCTTTGGTTCTGGAACCACTGCCCTCCTGTTTTAGTTACTAGAATAAGAGCATTTTATGCCCTAAATTTCACTTATATATTTTTTGTACTTATTTTTCTTACTTGTTTCACACCTCATAAATTATATGCTTATTTATTACTGAATTCCCTAGATATGTATTTCCTTCTGAGTTTTAGTGTATCCTGAAGAAGAGCTGTTAAGGGGACCTGTACATCACGGCCTGTAGTTTTTACTGGTACTTTGAAATTTAATAATGCAAGACTGTCAATAGATTCAGGAATGAAACTTTTATCAAACAATTGATATATTGTGAGCTCTAGGTGAAATACATTGTAAATCTTTGGAATACATTGTGCAGTGAATATTGATGTTTTTCTTACATACTGAATTACACGTAATTGTTATTTTAGGTTCAATGTACTTACACGCTATTCCAAATAAAAGATAAAAAACAGTTCCATGTTTTGATTATTTTAAAAACAATGTATTTTAAGACTCAAATTTTTCTCCCAATAACTTATGAACATAATATGACATACTGCAGCTTAAAATATTTAATCCATTGTTGAATAATGTGGTTCAGTGTGTAGGCAAGCACTATATTATTATTCATCCATAGCTTTGTTTATGTAGCTTTAATAGTAGATGAGATACCGGTAACAGTATCTCTGTATAAAACACGTTGATTACAGAACATTGAAACTAAAGATTTGTATGTCTTTTTTTTTCAATGAGGACATTGCAAACCATTCCTACTCCACAATCTTGTTGATACCTTTCATGTCCTTTTCATTTTCTTTAGTTTTGCTTCTTTGTTATTGTGGCCTCCTTTTTCATGCTTTCAGCAGCTTTTTCAGTTTATGTGACATGTTGCCTGTCCGCCCATACCAGCACAATTTTCATGTTGTTGCTAGTTTTGATGCCTGTTCTGCTCATTGTTTTTAATCTTTACTCCATCAGGCCGGCCGGAATGTGGCCGAGCGGTTCTAGGCGCTACAGTGTGGAACCGCGCGACCGCTCCGATCGCAGGTTCGAATCCTGCATCAGGCATGGATGAGTGTGATGTCCTTAGGTTAGTTAGGTTTAAGTAGTTCTAAGTTCTAGGGGACTGATGACCTCAGAAGTTAAGTCCCATAGTGCTCAGAGCCATTTGAACCATTTTTACTCCACCATTAAAACATATTGCAACTGTTGAAACGCATTCTGATTTTGTTTTATGCCATGTAAACATTTTTCCTGCACATACGACAGTCGACAGGTTCTTCAAAGTTATTACATAAACGAGATTGTACGGAAACTGCGGCGCCCAAATTATATGTTCAAATGTGTGTGAAATCTTATGGGACTGCTAAGGTCATCAGTCCCTAAACTTACACACTACTTAACCTAAATTATCCGAAGGACAAACACACACACCTATGCCCGAGGGAGGACTCGAACCTCCGCCGGGACCAGCCACACAGTCCATGACTGCAGCGCCCTAGACCGCTCTGCTAATTACGCGCGGCGCGCCCAAATTAAATAAAATGAAATTTAAGCACGAGAATGACGAGGTACTGTACATGAAGTGTATTATTTTAGAATTAGGAAGAACCAGATGAATTTTATTACATAAAACAGTAATTGTTTTCAGCTCTCCTGACATCCAGGACCCACTAAAAGCTAAAAATATGCCCAGGACCCTCATGGATGAAAGTTAGGTGGCAACATCACCAGACGCTAGGATACACAAAAACATGTTCTGTGTGTAACGAATAAATTTGAAATTGCTGTCGTTAATATTGTTGCAAAAATTTGTTCTACTTAGAAAGGAAGTGTGGAAGTTTAATGAGTTACACTACAGCGAGAGTCAAAAGTCTTTACAATGTATACAAATGTAAGTATATTTAAATGAATATATTGTACAAACGAACTAAATAGTATGTTTAAATCCTAATTCAGTACATGACTTACAGAGGTGTTATTATGTTGAGGGGATACAGTATTAACGTTAATAAGGAGTTCGAAATTTGTAAACAAGAACCTCGTTTATTCGGTCCTCACTAATCCGGATTTCCGGTTTATCCGAATTCATATTTTGTGTCCCTTGGTATTTTTCTCTTTTTTTCTTATAACACGAAGATATGTAGTCGGTGAGGTACATAGTCTGCTTATCACTTGGCCGGTAAATTAATCTAGTACTGAGTGTTGCGCTTCTCGACAGGTGTGACGCCATCTGGTCAGTGGCGCGTGTGAATGTACCTGCTCTCTCAGCCATCTTTGTTTTTTTTTTTTTTTTTTTTTACACTGACGAGCCATCTCTCTTTGAATCATCTAAGCGTGCACATCCCATGATTCCACCTACAGTTACTACAGTCAGTTTTAATAAGGTGTACTGGCATTTGTACAGTGCTGAACATTTAGACTTTTTGTATTTAGTAGAATATGTACATGGATTATCGGTTTTCCAAAATAAAAGTGAGAATTTACGATCCGTCCTCATAGCTGTACTTCCAGCAGTACCTCATCTCCTGCGTTCCTAGTTTCGCAGAAGTTGTCCTACGAAAATTGCAGAAGTAGCACTCCTGGAGGAAAGGATATTGTGACGATATTCCTTCGTCACAGCCTGGGATTAGAGACCTGGTCCGGCACACACTTTTTATCTGCCAGTAAGTTTCACATCGGCGCACACCCACTGCAGAGTCAACACACAATCTATTTCATAATCTATTGGCACCAGAAAAATGTTATGAGGGGTTTTAAAAGAAATCTTTCGCTGCTATCCAGAACTGTCAGAAAAGGGTTGTGCCAATTTATTATAATGTAGACCAAGTCGGTCTCTCGTAAATGATATTATCTCATTAATTTTTATCCCCACATAAATTTTATTACAGTTTTCGGTAGAACTCTTAGGGGCCTATTAAGAAATGCCATCAGACCTTTTGTACGAATTTATTACTTTTACATGATAAAAGTGAGTCCCACATTAATTATATCATATAATGTCATCGTCACAAAAAATGTTATTATAGTTTTTGGTAGAACTCTGTGGATGCTATTTAGAACTGTCATCAGAACTATCCTACGAATTTTGCTTTCGTAGAGAAAGTGAGTATCAGATTAAAACAATTATCGTATAAACTATTATCGCCACAAAAATGTTCTTACCATTTTCAAAACAACTCTTCGGATGCTATCCAGAACTGTCAACAGAACTGTTATACAAATTTATTTTTTCCAAACTGACAAATAATTTTTTACCATACCAAAATTTTGCCGAGTTATTGTTTTCTTCCCGAAATTCTGCAGAACTGTTCGTGTTATGAGCAGGGAAATCTAGAACTATTGCATACATATCAAGAACTATGAAAAAAATGTATATTTCTCGTAAAAGGGGTGCAAACTTCACGGGAAATGCTCATAAGCATTCCTTATTAATTGCAGTTACTGCGTAAACAATTACCTGCACAGAATATGTTACTAGTATTTTCGATAGAACTCTTACAATGCTATCTAGAGCTGTCATCAGAAAGTACGAAAGACATAATTTTTTTGTAGAGTAAGTGAGCCCCACAATTAATCAATTATCTTACAAACTATTATAACCACAAAAAAATGTTATTATGATTATCGATAGATGTCTTGGGGTGTTATCCAGAACTGTTCATCAAAACTTTTGTACGAATTTATTTTTTTCTGTGGAGACTGTGGGCAAGCAGTTACCGTATAAAGCAGTTACCGTATAAACATCATCGCCACAAAGAGATGTTACTAGGATTTTCGATAGAGCTCTTGGTGTTCTGTTCAGAACTGTTGTACGAATTTACTTTTTGCGAAAATTGACAAAGAATGTTTTCGATACGAAAATTTTTTCGAGTATTGTTTTCTTCGCTAAATTCTGCAGGACTATGCAAATTTTGTACAAAGAACTCTACAACTATGGCATTTCTATCAAGAACTCTGAAATAATATATATTTCTGAAAAAAAGGGTGCCAACTTCATAGTAAGTGCAGAGGTTCCCTCCTTAAATTGCAATTATCTCGTAACCTGTTAGCTGCACAAGAAACTGTTATTAGGATATTCGATAGAACTACTGGGGTTCTGTTCAGAACTGCGCTCAGAACTGTTGTACGAATGTACTTTTTGCGAAAATTAATAAAGAATGTTTGCTATACGAAATTTTTTCGAGTATTGTTGTTTTATTCGTTAAATTCTGCAGAACTATTCAAATTTTGTACGAAAAACTAGAACTATGGCACATCTCTCAAGAACTATGAAAAAAATGTATATTTCTCGAAAAAGGAGTGCTAACTTCACACGACTACTGTGCTGTGTGCAATCTGTGGCTGGTTGGCCTTGTTGGAATATTCGCGTTTGTAGTGTTGGGCAGTTGGCTGTGAACAGCGTATAGCGTTGCGCAGTTGGAGGTGAGCCACCAGCAGTGGTGGATGTGGGGAGACAGATGGCAGAGTTTCGAGAGCGGACTATCTGGACGTGTGTCCGTCAGAAAAACGAAATTTTTAAGATTGGATGTCATGAACATATATATATATATATATATATATATATATATATATATATATATATATATATATATATAATGACTTTTGAACACTAGTAAGGTAAATACATTGTTTGTTCTCCATCAAAATCTTTCATTTGCTAACTATGTCTATCAGTAGTTAGTGCCTTCAGTAGTTAGAATCTTTTATTTAGCTGGCAGTATTGGCGCACGCTGTATAGCAGTAGTTTGAGTAACGAAAAATTTTTTGAGGTAAGTGATTCATGAAAGGTATAGGTTCTTGTTAGTCAGGGCCATTCTTTTGTAGGGATTATTGAAAGTCAGATTGCGTTGCGTTAAAAAAAATATTGTGTGTCAGTTTACTGTTGATCAGAAAAAGTAAAGAGAGAAATGTCTGAGTACGTTCAGTTTTGCTCAGCTGTTTGAAAATCAAATAACGCAGAAGTTTTCCAGCAGTGTCATTTATAAATAATTTTTCTAAGGGGATGTTTCACAGTGTACAGGTACCTGGATAACACACGAGTACTTCGCCCACTTCCTGGATCTGACAGTAAAGAAAACACGGAAATTCAAGGGTACTGTACATAGCTCATTCAGTCTAACGTTTTCAGTTGAAGCTTTCTGAGAGTACAACGAACGCCAAAGAAGGGCTGCCATTAACGAACAGGAGATTTCGTTTAAAAGTGCTACAGTACTGTACTACAAGTAACTTCTGAGCGCCGTTCCTTGTGTGTTATGTAGTAATTTCCCAGTTTGGATGTTAGTTATTTGGTTGATGTGTGGCTTTAAGCCGAGTATCAGTATCTCTTAAATTAATGTTCTTGTCTTGCCCTTAAGGCATAAGATTGTTATGCTTTTGAATGGGGCCTTCAGCCCAATTTTCATTAAATGTTTTAATGCAAATTTTGATTGAAACTCCTCTTATTGCTTAATATGCTACTTCCAGCCTAGTTCCATTAAAATTAAATTGCTAAGGCCTTCAGCCGATTAGATTGAAGATTTAGAAAATATTCTTGGGTAAAACCTCCAGACAAACCTTGTATTTCAATTTTGCTTAAGCCTTGTGTCCTGGATTTTGAATGTGGCCTTCAGCTTAATCGAAGGAGGTCGATTAAAGTTTTGAGTGTTGTAATATTGTGTGTTGATAAATAAAGTTTGTATGTCAACCTAATCCGCTCTGTCCTGCTAGCCCAGGCATTTCACTTACCTTATCAGTCCACCTCATTTTCAACATGTCCGCCACCATAGAAGAGTGGGCAGCGCGCCCGCTTATCATGCCGGGGGGGGGGGGGGGGAGGGTTGAGGTTTGATTCCCGACTGTATCGGAGATTTTCTCTGCTCCGGGACTGGATGTCTGTGTTGTCTTCATCATCATCATCATCATCATCATTTCATCGTTATCGACGCGCAAGTCGCCGAAGTGGCGTCATCTCAAAAGACTTGCACCAGGCGATCAGGTCGCACGATATTTCATTTCATTTTCAACATTCGTCTGTAGCACCACACCTCAAATGCTTCGATTCTCTTCTCTTCCGGTTTTCCCACAGTCCAGCATATAATGCTGCGTCCAAACGTGCATTCTCAGAAACTGCTTCCTCAAATTAAGGCCTACGTTTGATACAAGCAGAATTCTCTTGGCCAGGAATGCCCCTTTTTTTTCCTGTGCTACTCTGCTTCTGATATCCTCCTTGCTTCGACCGTCATTGGTTATTTTGCTACCTAGATGGCAGAATTCCTTAACTTCATCTACTTTGTGACCATCAATCCTGATCCTAAGTTTCTCGCTTTTCTTATTTCTGTTACTTCTTATTATTTTCGTCTTTCTTCGATTTACTCTCAATCCATATTCTGTACTCATTAGTCTAGTACCTTCCGCCGCGGAAGTCGAACACGCGGCAGAACAAATGGACGTGGTCAGCCCATAGAGGGCTCCGCCTCCGCTGCGGCTATTCCGCGCAGCGGCTCTCGCGCAGCGAGGGCGCCACCGCTAAGCCACGTGCAGACAGCGGCCAATAGCCGCTCCCTCCGGTTTCGTATATAAGGACCCGCTCTGCCCTAGTCCAGATTTTAATTGTGTACTGACTTGAGGTTCGCCATCAGTGTTTGTTATGTGCGACACCATCCGTCGATACCTTTCATGCTCCAGTCATACTATGCCTTGTGTTCTTTTAATTGTCGCAGTGTGTGGCTTTTTGTGTGTGCTACATTTAAACAGTTTTAACAGTTTTTTATCTCCATTTTACGGTCACCCCGTTTTTTTCTCTATTGCCTTCCATGATGTTCCCCTTTTTTATATCTATGTTCACCATATTCTCTCCTTTGTTCTTTTTAAATGTCTTCTATTGTTTGTTCTATGTCTTTCGGCTGAAAGGCAGCGCATATGCTGCTGCCAGCCCGCCCCGATGGGGAATTGAAATACAATAAAGAAAAAAAAAAAAACCTAGTCCAGCCAGTCTGGTACTCGCTCTGGATTTCATTCTATCTCGGAAGTACTGCGTTCTGGTCGTTGCTCGTTGTTGACATTTGCCTGGCTCTGGTTCCAAGTGGTTTTACGTTTGGTGTTGTGGTTTCCACAAGCCTCCGTTGTTTATCTCTTCCTTGTTGTGTCGCTCATAGTCAGTCGTGGTCGGTTGTTGTCAGTTGTCGTTGGTCTGTCGTCCGACTCGTCCTGTGTATACCCGGTGGTGCGTGCTCCACCGCCGGCGGCTTCCCCGCCTGGCGGCTCCGATCCGCAGTCCAAGGCGTTCCCACTGTTGGTTGTGGTTACAACAATTAGACTGTTCATTCCATTCAACAGATCTTGTAGTTCTTTTTCACTTTCACTCAGGATAGCAATTCCTTTTTAAAGACAACTGAGCAATTTATACTCGTACGTGCAGTAGTGATGGTAACGATAAGTTAAAATAGTGACTGAAATGTATGTTCCTGCTTGTGCAGATTTATAAATCGAAATTGGTAGTTTGTATAATGATTGTCGGAAGGACTGATTCAGTGAACAGAAAAGTAAACTACCTTCGGTGACATTTAAAGCAAGTGTGGTAACACTAAGAGTGCAATGGGAATTACACTGTCCAATGCAGGCAAGAAAGCGGATAGGTAGAAAGAGTACGTTGAAGGCCTCAATAAGGGGGAAGATTTGTCTAACGTGATAGAAGAAACAGGAGTCGATTTAGAACAGATAGAGCATTGGAAGTCTTAAAATCAAATAAGGCAGGAGGTATAGGTAACATATCATCAGAATTTCTAAAATCATTGGGGGAAGCGGCGACTAAACGATTATTCACGTTGATGTGTAGAATGTATGAGTCTGGCAACATGCCAGATGACTTTCGAAAAAGCGTCATCCACACAATTCCGAAGACTGCATTGGCTTCCAAACTTTTCTGAACTGTATCTTGGATTCTATTGGCTGTGTTTAACATCTTTTGAGCACAGTACTGGAATTCAAATCTACACTCCTGGAAATTGAAATAAGAACACCGTGAATTCATTGTCCCAGGAAGGGGAAACTTTATTGACACATTCCTAGGGTCAGATACATCACATGATCACACTGACAGAACCACAGGCACATAGACACAGGCAACAGAGCATGCACAATGTCGGCACTAGTACAGTGTATATCCACCTTTCGCAGCAATGCTGGCTGCTATTCTCCCATGGAGACGATCGTAGAGATGTTGGATGTAGTCCTGTGGAACGGCTTGCCATGCCATTTCCATCTGGCGCCTCAGTTAGACCAGCGTTCGTGCTGGACGTGCAGACTGCGTGAGACGACGCTTCATCCAGTCCCAAACAAGGTCAATGGGGGACAGATCCGGAGATATTGCTGGCCAGGGTAGTTGACTTACACCTTCTAGAGCACGTTGGGTGGCACGGGATACATGCGGACGTGCATTGTCCTGTTGGAACAGCAAGTTCCCTTGCCGGTCTAGGAATGGTAGAACGATGGGTTCGATGACGGTTTGGATGTACCGTGCACTATTCAGTGTCCCCTCGACGATCACCAGTGGTGTACGGCCAGTGTAGGAGATCGCTCCCCACACCATGATGCCGGGTGTTGGCCCTGTGTGCCTCGGTCGTATGCAGTCCTGATTGTGGCGCTCACCTGCACGGCGCCAAACACGCATACGACCATCATTGGCACCAAGGCAGAAGCGACTCTCATCGCTGAAGACGACACGTCTCCATTCGTCCCTCCATTCACGCCTGTCGCGACACCACTGGAGGCGGGCTGCACGATGTTGGGGCGTGAGCGGAAGACGGCCTAACGGTGAGCGGGACCGTAACCCAGCTTCTTGGAGACGGTTGCGAATGGTCCTCGCCGATACCCCAGGAGCAACAGTGTCCCTAATTTGCTGGGAAGTGGCGGTGCGGTTCCCTACGGCACTGCGTAGGATCCTACGGTCTTGGCGTGCATCCGTGCGTCGCTGCGGTCCGGTCCCAGGTCGACGGGCACGTGCACCTTCCGCCGACCACTGGCGACAACATCGATGTACTGTGGAGACCTCACGCCCCACGTGTTGAGCAATTCGGCGGTACGTCCACCCGGCCTCCCGCATGCCCACTATACGCCCTCGCTCAAAGTCCGTCAACTGCACATACGGTTCACGTCCACGCTGTCGCGGCATGCTACCAGTGTTAAAGACTGCGATGGAGCTCCGTATGCCACGGCAAACTGGCTGACACTGACGGCGGCGGTGCACAAATGCTGCGCAGCTAGCGCCATTCGACGGCCAACACCGCGGTTCCTGGTGTGTCCGCTGTGCCGTGCGTGTGATCATTGCTTGTACAGCCCTCTCGCAGTGTCCGGAGCAAGTATGGTGGGTCTGACACACCGGTGTCAATGTGTTCTTTTTTCCATTTCCAGGAGTGTATCTTTGACACAGTACCTTTCAACTGTGAATTAACATGTCCATGCTGTTCTACTGTGTATTGGCAAACTGGGTTTCACGATTCAGGTGAGCTTCCCATCATGGACGGTCTAGAGTCTTCCAATCTGAGATTGAAAAAGGACGAGCCAAAACACCATCTATTAACTCCGTGTTGCTTTGAAAACCCTTCTGCTTAAAGAATTCACTAAAAAGTAATTACACTCACTGCTTACACAACAGTATTTAATACCGTTTCGTAATGTTAGTCAACTCAGCCATGAATATTTCAATACTTGCAGTGCACGGAATAAGATCTGCATCCATCAAAATCTCTCTAAGCATTCAATCGGTAATAATTACACTATTGGCCATTAAAATTGCTACACCAAGAAGAAATGCAGATGATAAACTGGTATTCACTGGACAAATATATTATACTAGAACTGACATGTGATTACATTTTCACGCAATTTGGGTGCATAGATCCTGGGAAATCAGTACCCAGAACAACCACCTCTGGCCCTAATAACGGCCTTGATACGCCTGGGCATTGAGTCAAACAGAGCTTGGATGGCGGGTACAGGTACAGCTGCCCATGCAGCTCCAACACGATACCGCAGTTCATCAAGAGTAGTGACTGGTGTATTGTGACGAGGCAGTTGCTCGGCCACCATTGCCCAGACGTTTTCAATTGGTGAGAGATCTGGAGAATGTGCTGGCCAGGGCAGCAGTCGAACATTTCCTGTATCCAGAAAGGCCCGTACAGGACCTGCAACATGCGGTCGTGCATTATCCTGCTGAAATTTAGGGTTTCGCAGGGATCGAATGAAGGGTAGAGCCACGGGTCGTAAAACATCTGAAATGTAACGTCCACTGTTCAAAGAGTCGTTATTGCGAACAAGAGGTAACCCGGACGTGTAAACAATGGCACCCCATACCATCACGCCGGGTGATGCGCCAGTATGGCGATGACGAATACACGCTTCCAATTTGGAATCACCGCGATGTCGCCAAACAGGGATGCGACCATCATGATGCTCTAAACAGAACATGGATTCATCAAAAAAGAATGACGTTTTGCCATTTGTGCATCCAGGTTCGCATTGAGTACACCATCGCAGGCGCTCCTGTCGGTGATGCAGCGTCAAGGATAACCGCATTCATGGTCTCCGAGCTGATAGTCCATAATGCTTCAAACGTCGCCGAACTGTTCGTGCAGATGGTTGTTGTCTTGCAAACGTCCCCAGCTGTTGACTCAGGGATCGAGACGTGGCTGCACGAGCCGTTACAGCCATGCGGATAATATGCCTGTCATCTGGACTGCTAGTAATAAGAGGCCGTTGGGATCCAGCACGGCGTTCCGTATTACTCTCCTGAACCCACCGATTCGAAAAAAAAATGGTTCAAATGGCTCTGAGCACTATGGGACTTAACATCTGAGGTCATCAGTCTCCTAGAACTTAGAACTACTTAAACCTAACTAACCTAAGGACATCACACACATCCATGCCTGAGGCAGGATTCGAACCTACGACCGTAGCGGTCGCGTGGTTCCAGACTGAAGCGCCTAGAACCGCGCGGCCACACCGGCCGGCCCCACCGATTCCATATTCTGCTAACAGTCATTGGATCTCGACCAACGCGATCAGCAATGTCGCGATACGATAAACCGCAATCGCGATAGGCTACAATCCGACCTTTATCAAAGTCGGGAACGTGATGGTACGCATTTCTCCTCCTTACACGAGGCATCACAACGACGTTTCACCAGTCAACGCAGGTCAATTGCTGTTTGTGTATGAGAAATCGGTTGGAAACTTTCCTCATGTCAGCACGTTGTAGGTGTCGCCACCGGCGCCAACCTTGTGTGAATGCTCTGAAAAGCTAATTATTTGCATATCACAGTATCTTCTTCCTGTCGGTTAAATTTCGTGTCTGTAGCAAGTCATCTTCGTGGTGTAGCAATTTTAATGGCCAGTAGTGTAGTATATCGGTTTAAACAGAGAGGAGGAGTGGCACAGAAACACGCCTGCAACGTATGTTAGATCAAACTGTCTGCAACCTTGAGTGAAGGAATAACAGGGGTGTGTGATCGAGGGATAACACAGACCTATTTCGATCTGTTTACTCGAATTCCATATGCACGTACTCGAGCTGATAAATCCTACCCCTCATTTATTTGGTCTCCAGTCGTTCTTACGCTGCGCTCCATCTGGCGTGGTATGATTGCTCTTTACAATAACTCACACAACACAGCTCGGGAAGAGGTTTGTAAATCATGAAATAACATGCTACTCTGGTAAAAATCCACTATATTGTTGAGCCCCTCTGTCCTTACGATTACTTTGATATTACATTAGTAACAAGAGAAATGCAAAAATCCAATTCCCACATAGCAGAATTCATGGAGCCTATATACAGTACAATAGACAAAAATCTTGATTGACATGGATCACTTTTAAATATGTAACTAGCGACTGCCACGTGGGCTTTGGTAAATGAAACGTCAGGATAGTTTGAATATGCTTGACAACAAAAAGTAAGATACTCTCCAAGAGTATAAAATACGACCCTCGCAGTCGGAATCACAAACTCGTCAACGACGATTTAATACAACACAGATAAAGTTCAAAACCAGATAATACACGTCATCCAACTTTATAACTGCAAGGTGAAATATGGTTCATTTACGCTACCAACATCTATGTCTGTATATATGATCCCAAGCAAAAGCTTCAAAACACCAATTAAAGTCTACGCAACAGTCTGCATTCACACTTTTCCAATGTAAAACAAACTATTACAAAGCTTATTGCGTCACTGAGGTGGAATTGCTATCATCTACAGATTCTGTCTCAGTTACCAACCGACACTTTCTTCTTCAAACAATGGTCTGCTGCCCCTATTTATAAATTTTCTCCCAACTTTGACGCCAGACACGTCACTTTTCCTATTATTTACACTTTTGATGTTATTGTGTGCTGCACTGGGCCCTATAATGGCAAATCTTCCGAAACTGCTTGAAATAATTTTACAATATGGCAATTCCTTAGAAACTTATTTTTGTAAATGGACTACTTTTTTTTGTCCTTGCTTCAGGGCTTGACACGAGTCCAATCCCTTGTTACAAAGTGATGTCTGGTTGCACTAACTGCATCTCACTTTTAGTTCTTTCCCACCGTATCCTTGCCGCAAGACTCTTAGTTATCTTCCGACGCTCCTCTCCAGCCCCTAGATTGAGTCGTCAGAGGTTTACCTCAGCAAATTTTGATGCTAGCGCTCAATTAAAATGTAAATATCAACCGACACAAAAGTCGCATTAGGATGCAGTTTGCACCAATCAGTTTCAAATTAAAGGTAGCGCATATTAATGAATTTCCTCCGCTACTATTCATTCTCTCAATCTGCTTATGTAACTACGTAACTTAAATAGTCGGAAATGAACGTGGTCGGTGAATAACATTCAGTTTCTGTACTATAAATTAAAAAGTGGTGGTAGGAAGTAAAGTAGTCAATGACCAAGCAGTTCGTGACTGGAGCGCACCGGTTCCTTTCCGCCACACATGGAAGGTGTAGCACGCAGTCAGCGAGTCCATCTCTATCGATGCGTCGCAAGGGTCGCCCTAGGCCATGGATGATGTCATCTCTTGTGTTGTAACATGCGCCATGGGGAGGTTCCTTCGTTTTGGCGAACAGGTCGTAATCGCATGAAATCGTATCGTGAGAATATGCTAGTGATCCAGTATCTGCTACCCCCACGCAAGCAGGAGCTCCTGAACGGGGCTGACCGGGTGGAATCGTGCATTGGCATGAAGGGTGATGGAATGCAGTGCCAGAAGGAGCCGTTATTTTCTTCACATCGCGATACGAAGGTGATATGGCAATAAATAGCAGTTGTAGGGTGCAGTGACTGCTGCCCCTGTGGTATAACGTGATGCAGGATTAACCCATGGATATCGTAAACCACAATAACTATCACTTTGGTACCAGCTAGTTCATGCCGCACGTTTTGGAGGCGAGGAGAACCACGATGTTTCCATCAATCTGACCGATCGTGAATGACATCCCTGCCATTCCGAAACACTTCCACCCATCCCACCACCTTGCTGTATGGCAATGTTGCATCACCACATCATCCCCTAAAACTTCAGTCTTGATACACGTACGTTTTTCATGTTACCTAAACATACTGTTACGGCGCTCGAACTGGCCTCCCGCATTTTCAGATAGTACGCACTGCAACTCATTCAAACACAGCTGTCACCGCTCGCGGTGCCACTCCAGCTGACCTTCTGCTGTGAGCTACATACAGGGCGCATGGCTCTTTACACACATCCTTCATGTTACGCCAATGTTGCCACTACTTTTTATCCAACTATAGTATGATTCCACTGTGATTCTGCCATGGATTTTTCAATCCGTTTTATTCTGTACCACCCAGGGTTTGGTACTTGCTTTGTTTGTTGCCACTTGTAATGGTTCTTTATTTACGTGACCATTACGGCACTCCAACCCCAGTTCTCGATACCAGTAATATTGTACTACTTTTCTGCGAAGTAACAGACATATTTTTGTCATAATATTCACATTTGGTTTCATTAATGTATGTTGTTGTTGTTGTTGTTGTTGTTGTGGTCTTCAGTCCTGATACTGGTTTGATGCAGCTCTCCATGCTACCCTATCCTGTGCAAGCTTCTTCATCTCCCAGTACCTACTGCAACCCATATCCTTCCGAATCTGCTTAGTGTATTCGTCTCTTGGTCTCCCTCTACAATATTTACCCTCCACGCTGCCCTCCAATGCTAAATTTGTGATCCCTTGATGCCTCAGAACATGTCCTACTAACCGGTCCCTTCTTTTTGTCAAGTTGTGCCACATACTCCTCTTCTCCCCAATTCTATTCAATACTTCATCATTACTTACGTGATCTACCCATCTAATCTTCAGCATTCTTCTGTAGCACCACATTTCGAAAGCTTCTATTCTCTTCTTGTCCAAACTATTTATCGTCCATGTTTCACTTCCATACATGGCTACACTCCATACAAATACTTTCAGAAACGACTTCCTGACACTTAAATCTATACTCGATGTTAACAAATTTTTCTTCTTCAGAAACGCTTTCCTTGCCATTGCCAGTCTACATTTTATATCTTCTCTATTTCGACCATCATCAGTTATTTTGCTCCCCAAATAGCAAAACTCCTTTACTACTTTAAGTGTCTCATTTCCTCATCTAATTTCCTCAGCATCACCCGACTTAATTTGACTGCATTCCATTATCCTCGTTTTGCTTTCGTTGATGTTCATCTTATATCCTCCTTTCAAGACACTGTCCATTCCGTTCAACTGCTCTTCCAAGTCTGTCTCTGACAGAATTACAAGTCATCGGCAAACCTCAAAGTTTTTATTTCTTCTCCATGGATTTTAATACCTACTCCGAATTTTTCTTTTGTTTCCTTTATTGCTTGCTCAATATACAGATTGAATAACATCGGGGAGAGGCTACAACCCTGTCTCACTCCCTTCTCAACCGCTGCTTCCCTTTCATGCCCCTCTACTCTTATAACTGCCATCTGGTTTCTGTACAAATTGTAAATAGCCTTTCGCTACCTGTATTTTACCCCTGCCACCTTTAGAATTTGAAAGAGAGTATTCCCGTCAACATTGTCAAAAGCTTTCTCTAAGTCTACAAATGCTAGAAATGTAGGTATTAATGTATAGGTACTCCGATGTATCGATATATTACAGTGATATGGTTCTTGTATGTATTCATTTCTGTGAGACTATCACAATCTTTGATTTACTTGTAAGCGTTTTGGCGCGAATGCACACAGAGCAGGCTTTGTTTCACTTTGCAGAAGTTGAGTTGTTATTTCGCTTTGTAAAATAACAGTCAAGTCTTTTATTTGGTTAAAGTGGAAATTAAATATATGAAGATCGATACAAAACTGCTTTCTTGATGATGTGACAATTAAGAAGAAGTATATGTGAATTTACAAGAAGTTTAATAAAAATGTGGATCGTGAACACCAAATCAAAAATTATTTCTACCATACCACTGTTCTGACCTGGGATTGTTTGAACATTAAGAATTTCCTGAAAAACGCATTTGTTAGGTCTTCAAATATTGCTAAAATACACATCTGGACATTCTAGCAGTCAAAGTCGAATCACCCTAGAATCAACAAGATGAGCCATAACAACTTCGACGAAATCTACGTGGGAATCCATTCAAGACAAGTACCAAAATTAATGACTTTTTTGCAGTGACTTCATTATTTCCATTCTGACGATACCATCCACAGTCAATAACTTTGTTGTTGCCCGATAAAGCGAACATGTGCTGCGTGGGCAACATTATTAATCTGATTTCTAACCTACTTTGCAAGTGGTGGTATTGTTAGACACAACATGCCTTTTTTCTGGTTTAAGAGCCCTTTGTGTTGTAACTTCTGTTATCTTCTTCTTACATTGTCTATTTAAATTAAATGTGGTTCCTAGCTCATGCGTTGATTTTCGTTTCGTATATTTCAATGGTAACTTTACGTATTCCTTACTTGCGTTAAAATCGAGGGAGCAGCATCTCTTTGCTAGCCACGTGTGGTAATGGTGGAGGCCCTCCGTTTTTTTTTCTTTCTTTTTCATCTATGCAGACCTCATCAACTGCATATGGGTGTCAAGAGCGTGTATGATTAACCTATCCTTCGATTATTGCCATTCCATAAACCACGAAGTTACTAATGGACTCAGAACCAAAGTTTAACATTTACCATGTGTGGAACTTAATATACTTCAAGCACCAGGAATCTACACATTTTACTATGTTCAAATGTGTTTTAAGTACTATCTCAAAGTCATTAAATTTTCATTTTACCCTTAGTTATAATCAGGCTCTCTACAAATGAAATTCATCCCACTCCCGATCTACCCCTGATACAGGGCGCTTCCTATAGCACTCCCATGTGCAGTAGTTAAACAAAGGCCGTTGTTTTCATGAATTTGAGTAATTTAAATTTGCTCAAGGTTAGACAGATTGGATCATACATTCTTAAATGCACGACCTTAACGACTAAAACAGAAACAGGACTCTTCAGGCTGCGGCCGCTGTCTTTAAGTGAGCAAATCTCCAAGCATTCGAGCTAGCGGTAGTAGCAGCGATCGCTGTGTTTCTCCGTTTAATATTACAACCCTTTACAACTAATGTAGCAGCCTTTTACTGCCTTCACACCAGGTAACTGAGAGAAACGCGTAATGAGGCGAACAGACGTGTCACTATTGCTCAAATACACTACTGGCCATTAAAATTGCTACACCAAGACGAAATTCAGATCATAAACGGGTATTCATTGGACAAATATATTACACTAGAACTGACATGTGATTACATTTTCACGCAATTTGGGTGCATAGATCCTGAGAAATCAGTACCCAGAACAACCACCTCTGGCCCTAATAACGGCCTTGATACGCCTGGGCAGAGTCAAACACAGCATGGATGGCGTGTAGAGGTCAGCTGCCCATGCAGCTTCAACACGATACCACAGTTCATCAAGAGTAGTGAATGGTGTATTGTGACGAGCCAGTTGCTCGGCCACCATTGACCAGACGTTTTCAATTGGTGAGAGATCTGGAGAATGTGCTGGCCAGGGCAGCAAGCATTTTCTGTACCCAGAAAGGCCTGTACAGCAAATGCAACATACGGCCGTGCATTATCCTGCTGAAATGTAGGGTTTCGCAGGGATCGAATGAAAGGTAGAGCCACGGGTTGTAACACATCTGAAATGTAACGTCCACTGTTCATAGTGCCGTCAATGCGAACAAGAGGTGACCGAGACGTGTAACCAATGACACCTCATACCATCACGCCGGGTGATACGCCAGTATGGCGATGACGAATACACGCTTCCAATGTGCGTTCACCGCGATGTCGCCAAACACGGATGCGATCATCATGATGCTGTACACAGAACCTGGATTCATCCAAAAAAAAAGACGTTTTGCCATTCGTGCACCCAGCTTCGTCGTTGAGTACACAATCGCAGGCGCTCCTGTCTGTGATGCACCGTCAAGGGTAACCGCAGCCATGGTCTCCGAGCTGATAGTCCATGCTGCCGCAGACGTCGTCGAACTGTTCGTGCAGGTGATTGATGTCTTGCAAAGGTCTCGCTATATAATGCAGCCAGGAATATTGTCAAACATGATCGTCGTTGTGGTCCAGGTGTTATGGTATTGGGAAGCATAACGTTGCATGGAGGTACTAACCTGTTGCAGGGGTGCATTCAGCCCTGACTTCATTTTTATGGATGACAATGCGGAACCACACCTAACAGAGCTGGTGGAAGAGTTCTCTGAACGAGAGAGTATTCGGCGAACGGATTGACCTGCCTGTTCCCCCAATTTAAACCTCGTCGAGCACGTATGGGATGCGATGGGAAGATATATTGCAGCATGTTCACATGCACCAACGGCCACCCGGCAACAGCTGTCAACCGCACTGGTAGAGAAACGGAACACCCTACCTCAACAACTCCTTACGAAGCCAGTGGCCACCACGGCAGCACGTTGCAGGGAGTGCGTTGCCGTACCTATTAAGAACCTTGTCCTGTCTTTTGTAATGTCCAAGGGACCACCGTGAGTCGCGATGACTTCAATGTATTTTTATTTATCTATTTATTTATTTAACCTGGCAAGATTAGGTCCATCAGTCCCTCTGTTACATGTAACCAGACATTCTACGTATTTTACTTTCATATGTTTTAGTAGGCACGTTAAACTACATCTAGTACAAAAAGTGAAATAAACAATTACAAAGGCACACTTGGAAAAATTCATACGTATACATTTTATATTCTTAGATGATAAGAACTGCTATAAGTAGACATTATGAAAGAGATTGTAGATAGGAGTGCTACCAGAAGGGAGTATGAGGGAGACTGATGGTGAAGGGAGGAGAAGAATAGAGACATGATGAAACATAATTAAGGAAATATAAAGGAAAAGAAGATTGCATGGCTAATAGAGATAGATGAAGAGGAAGAAGAGAAAGGAGCAAGATATGAGACTCTAGCTTTGCTATTTAACAGAGGGGAGGATTGGCCTTGTACATTAATTTTGTGGATAACGTTATGAGGATGATAGCAGGAAATGCCTCAACTTCTTAAAAGCACCAGGGGATTGAGTTTTGCGCAAGGTAAGGGGAAGTTTGTTCCAGAGGCGAACAGCGGCAACTGAGAAGGAGTTTGTAAAAGTTTTTGTTTTGTGAGTGGGCACAGTTAGGATACAAAATAACAATGACCTCGTGTTTCCCTTATGATGGCATGAAAGGTGTTTAATCTCTGAAGCAAGGTACTGGGGTGCTTGTGCGACGAGGAGTCGGTGCAGTAGACAGAGTGTGGTAGTCACGCAATTTGTCCGGCCGCAGCCACCCTAGCCGGGAGTATGAGGCACTAACAAGTTCATATCGGTGAATGCTGCAGGTGTAACGCACACAGGCATTCTTGGTTAGTTCTAACCGTCTTTTGTTTTCACTACTCATGCCTTGTTGAATTACCACACAATAGTGGAGGTTCGGCAGAATGAGTGCTTGCACGAGCTGGCGTTTCACGTCCTGTGGAAATACGTTCCGAAACTTTTTGAGAGCATAGAGACAAGCGGACGTCTTCCAGCACGCGACTGTATTCTCTGCCCAGTTGAGATGCTCATCCAAAGTTACACCCAAGTTCTTTACTGTTTCCTGATATGGTACTGGAATACCGTCGAGCAGAATAGGAGGCAGCCGTTCGCGGAAATCTGAACTTATTAATTTCTCATGGGCTATTAAGATTACTTGTGTCTTTTTTGCATTTAGTTTAAGCCGCACGTTTTTCGCCCATGTCACTTCTGAAGACAGATCATAATTCATCTGACGCTTAGGTAGAGCTGGAGGTCGTCGGCATAGAAATGATCTTTACAGGAGGACAGAACCGACGAAATATCATTGACATATGAAGAAAACAAAAGTGATCTTAAGACTGGTCCTTGTGACACTCCCGAGGAGGCATGTTTTCAGGAAGATTTTTCATTTACACAGACAACACATTGCTGTCTGTCTTAAGTAGCTTTCAAACCGTCTCATTGCACTGTCTGAGAAATTAAGCTGTTGCATTTTTCTGAGCTATATGTCAAAGTTAACAATCAAAAGCTTTGCTGAAGTCTAGTAGCGTCAATATTGTTGCCTTTCGGCTGTCCATGGCGTATTTCAGGTTATCAGTTACTTTAATTAGAGCAGTGTTTGTGCTGTGGTGTTTATGGAAACCGGATTGAAATTTGTCATATAGGCTGAATTCATGCAGGTGTTCAGTGATTTGATCATGAACAATATATTCAAGTGCTTTGGAAACAGCAAGCAGCATGCTAACTGGTCGGTAATCATTAGGCAGTTGCGAGTTTTCGATCTTAGGGATGGGTCTAATTATGCTTCTTTTCCATGCAGTGGGGTATATTCCGTTCACGAGGGAAAAACTAAATGTGTCAGTTAAGACAGGTACTAAGATATCGGCAACATTCTTAATCATGGTTATATTGATACTGTCATTGCCTATCGCATCAGAAGAGATTCCCATTATTGCTTTTCTTGCCGTATTTATTGTTACGTGTTTTAGATGGAAGGTACCGTTGCTAGTTATCCAGTTAGGGGTTTCTTGTGGTCGGTAATTATCATCCGTATGGGTATTGAGAGGTGCAGAGAAGAACTCATTTAATTCGTTAGCTGAGACATGAAAAGCAGTTTCCGATTTTGCCTTTCCGACCCCCAAGCTACGAAGATTCTTCCATAGAGACGTCGCTGCATACAAAGGAGCAAGCGTGCCTGATTTTAGCATTGCGAATGCATTGTTTCACTCTGTTCCGTAGCTTTCGATATTCTTCGAAACGCTCGGGTTTCGGATCTGCCTTGAAACGCCTGTGGGCAGCATCCCTATTATTCATCATTTGACGTAAATCAGCTGTCCGCCATGGAGAAGGGGATTTTCTTACGCGGTTTGTGCGTACAGGTGTATGTTTGTCATAGAGGGCAGTGAGTTTATCACCAATTTCATTAATTTTGCCATTGATTGTAGGTTCTCTGATTATCTGATGCCATAAGATTTCCGAGCAATCGGCTGCTAGAGCGTCAAGATCAATACGTTTCATGTTCCTACAAGTTACGTAACGCGATTTGATCCTTGGGGGCTGCACAGAGTAGGCCGGGAATATTACATCATGTGCTGAGAGGCCTGGGGCAGAGGTCTGACAAACATCTCTTACTTTGTCAGTCTGTTTCGTTGCGATTACGTCCATAAGAGTATGATTGTGCGCCTTATGGTGTGTAGGTTGTAATGGAAGAATGTTCATGCTATTGCAACTAAACAATCTTCTTAGGTTTATTGCGGAGGGAGTGTCTCTTAGCAGGTCTATGTTCAAGTCACCCATTACGATGACATGTTCGTATTGACACTGAAGTGAATGTAATTCCGACTGAAAGGAACTCATTGAGCTCATTTTTGGCGGCTTGTACACAACACCAATCAAGCACTTCCGACATTGTATATTTATTTCAGTGAACATGAATTCAGCCTCTTTTTCTTCAGCAGGGTTTGACGTACATAAGACTTTCGCTTTGAGATCTGTTCGTATATAGGCGCCGACCCCGCTTTTTTTTATCTGTCTGCCCTAAGAAATGTGTAACCTGGTAGATGAATAGATGCAGAGGATATGTGTGGTTGTAACCACTTTCGGATAAGAGGATTACGTTGTAGTTTAGTTGGTTGAAGAGGAGGCTAAGTTCTTCGTAATGTGCAGATAGAGACTGGATGTTGCAGTGCGCTACCAAAAACTCTGACGCGTTCCGCTGTGCAGCCAGGAGTAGGGTGGCAGACTGGTTTGTCCCTTTGTTATAGGCACTACCTGCGGCGGGGGGCACTAGCCGCTGCTTCCGCCAAGTGACATTCCACAGGGGTGTCCGAGATTTTGCGCGCCCAGTTTGTGAATCCGCGAGTGCAGAAAGAAAGGCGATCGCAACAGATTTCCTGAGGTTGCAGGGGTATAGAAAATGGAGTAGTGGTATTCGGTGCAAGCAGAATATGACCAAAACAGTGACGGCTGTGTGTCACTGTGTATCTTCTGTCGTAAGAGATGAAATAGAATTAGTGTATTTGAAACAGCTTAGGATGGAAATAAGGAAAAGGGGAGTGATTTAAAAGGCCGATGCTGCCAGCCGAGAGAAGTAAGCTATCGTAGGAAGCTAGAATTACTGAAATTTACTAAAGTGATACTGATAATGATTTTTGTTATGAACAATTTAAACCGAAGAGATGGCTGATTAATGAACTAAAGGAGAGACTAATAACTGCAATGGTGCTATTACAGAATGGAAGAGAATGAACTGAGCAAATCAAAATTGTATTAGCAGTAATTAAAATTAAGTAACGTTAAAGCTAGAGGTACAAAAAAATAATACAAAGTTAATACAATTACAAAAACAGTTAGTTGAAGGTGCAAATATGGGAATAATTAAAAAGTTGATATAGTTACAAGACAGTATATCTGAGTATAGGGGATGTTACAATTTGCAAATAGTGTTACGTTTGCACTTTTGGCTCAAGTAGTTTCAGTTCTGTCATGTTTGTGACTGTCTTCTTTCCAGCTGCTGTCTTGATGATTACTCTGCCATCCTCAGTCCACACATCCTGAAGACCGAAATGGGATATGGCACAGTTTAAAATCTTTAGCCGTTCGTGTGTCAGATCTTCCCTTATTGTAAGCCCTGTCCTTGCTAACCTCTTCTTCTGGGTACAGATCTCTACCGTTTTTCGGTATGAGACGAATTTAACTATTATTGGACGAGGTTTGGTAGCACCTGGTAGTTTTCGTCCCACCCGATGGCTCCTGTCAATGTCTGCCTTAGTCACTTCAACGCCTAATTTTTCACGTGCAACCTGTATAAGCAAGTTGTTTGTGTCTTCTTCCTTATTTTCTGCTACGCCAAACAGTCGAAGACTATTTCGCCTTTGCTACTGTTCTAGCTCGTCTGTCGCGGCAGATAGTTTTACTTCCAACTCTCGTCCCGTTTTCTCCTATTCAGACACAGACTTTTTTAATGCTGTAATTTCGGCAGTATTGGCCTCAACAGTTTCACACATTTTGGCCAATACTGCTGCCGTTATTGTATCTGATATAGTGCCTGCTATCAGATCGACATTGTCTTTATCGCGAAGCGCGGTGTTTACCTCAGAGTGGACCAGCGCCGCTATCCCGGGAGCAGCGGCCACACTTTCCGCCACCTGCTGCTGCTTCACCATTTTCTCCAACGTAAATATTGGAGGAGCACAGCAAAAATAGCACTACTACACAGAACACTTGTTTACACAATTTCCACTGGTACTAGACAACACCTGCGAGAGCACCTTCCAATTCAACAAAATTTCGCGAGCCGAACTTAACACATGTTACTCTGCAGCCGTCTTCTTACAGTAGTCAAGTGTAATCATGTCTTTGAATAAAAGCGTCATTTCTGTACAGCTCATTGCGTATATCTTTCAGTTTAGTTGTGTGCTATACTGCAGCAATTCTTTCTATGTGTGGTCCAAGTTTCATAGAGCTATCATCATGCGAAAGTTACTTTCGTCCTTACGTTTTGCACAGTAGTGTTTAATGTGAATCCTGTACAGCTGTATAAAACAGTTGTCTCCTAATTTATATATTTCGAATTTATTTAATATCGCAGTTGTTGTTGTTGTTGTTGTGGTCTTCAGTTCTGAGACTGGTTTGATGCAGCTCTCCATGCTACTCTATCCTGTGTAAGCTTCTTCATCTCCCAGTACCTACTACAGCGTACATCCTTCTGAATCTGCTTAGTGTATTCATCTCTTGGTCTCCCTCTACGATTTTTACCCTCCAATACTAAATTGGTGATCCTTCGATGCCTCAGAACATGTCCTACCAACCGATCCCTTCTTCTAGTCAAGTTGTGCCACAAGCTCCTCTTCTCCCCAATTCTGTTCAATACCTCCTCATTAGTTATGTGATCTACCCATCTAATCTTCAGCATTCTTCTGTAGCACCACATTTCGAAAGCTTCTATTCTCTTCTTGTCTAAACTATTTATCGTCCACGTTTCACTTCCATACATAGCTACACTCCATACAAATACTTTCAGAAACGACTTCCTGACACTTAAATCAATACTCGATGTTAACAAATTTCTCTTCTTCAGAAACGCTGTCCTTGCCATTGCCAGTCTACATTTTATATCCTCTCTACTTCGACCATCATCAGTTTTTTGCTCCCCAAATAGCAAAACTCCTTTACTACTTTAAGTGTCTCATTTCCTAATCTAATTCCCTTTGCATCATCCGACGTAACTCGACTACATTCCATTATCCTCGTTTTGCTTTTGTTGATGTTCATCTTATACCCTCCTTTCATGACACTGTCTATTCCGTTCAACTGCTCATCCAAGTCCTTTGCTGTCTCTGACAGAATTGCAATGTCATCGGCGAACCTCAAAGTTTTTATTTCTTCTCCATGGATTTTAATACCTACTCCGAATTTTTCTTTTGTTTCCTTTACTGCTTGCTCAATATACAGATTGAATAACATCGGGGATAGGCTACAGCCCTGTCTCACTCCCTTCCCAACCACTGCTTCCCTTTCATGTCCCTCGACTCTTATAACTGCCATCTGCTTTCTGTACAAATTGTAAATAGTCTTTCGCTCCCTGTATTTTACCCCTGCCACCTTCAGAATTTGAAAGAGAGTATTCCAATCAACATTGTCAAAAGCTTTCTCTAAGTCTACAAATGCTAGAAACTTAGGTTTGCCTTTCCTTAATCTTTCTTCTAAGATAAGTCGTAGGGTCAGTATTGCCTCACGTGTTCCAACATTTCTACGGAATCCAAACTGATCTTCCCCGAGGTCGGCTTCTATCAGTTTTTCCATTCGTCTGTAAAGAGTTGCGTTAGTATTTTGCAGCTGTGACTTATTAAACTGATAGTTCGGTAATTTTCACATCTGTCAACACCTACTTTCTTTGGGATTGGAATTATTATATTTTTCCTGAAGGCTGAGGGTATTTCGCCTTTCTCATACATCTTGCTCACCAGATGGTAGCATATCGCAGTACACTGAACTAAAGGCAATCATACTGGCGATAACAGCTATATTATTAAGCCACTTCCAGATGCCAGGAGCAAAATGTCTGCAGTGCAGTCTTCGAAACTTATAAAATGCTTCCAAATGTGAGAAAGTGAAACAGCGTTCCCAGCCCTGTGGCTTGAAAGGAAGGAAGGTTAGGGTTTAACGTCCCGTCGACATCGAGGTGATTAGAGACGGAGATAAAGCTCGGAATGTTTCAATAGCCACCAACTCGGGATTTGGTTGGAACGATTTAGAGAAATAATGGAAAACCTCAATGTGGATTGTCGGATACGGATCTTCTGGTTTGTAAACAAGCTATCACTAACGTACTTCCTGTCCTGTTTATGCCTATCTCACTAACGTACTTCCTGTCCTGTTCGTGCCTATATCATGTAATTCATCTCTTATTACAGACGTGATTCGACTTCGTCTTCACAATAAGGAGTGATCGGATACGGGTAGCACAGCTCTATTTACAGTTTGCTAATTAACATTGCGGTCGGGTTAATCAGTATAAAAATGTGACAACAGGCTAAAATATATACACACATCATTTATTAACATAATTGCAGTTGCAGTTAATAATAAGTCCTGTCACTCGCAACGTCGATTGCTTGGCACCTCTAAGGCATGCTTCAAACCAAGTTTACCGCGTATTCGCTTGGAAGAGATCTCCAAATGCGTCGAATTTGCATTGACAGATGTTTCAAAGTTAATTTTACTTGCGATTGGCTTGAAGAAAGGATTTCCCGAAAATGGTTAATAACAATATTTTCCACTTTTGTGGTCACTTCACCGATTGAACCGTGTTCTTCAAAGTCATCCATGTTTTTAATCAATTTATAGCGTGTTAGCGACTTTTGTGCAAATAACTTTGATTTCCACATATATTTAGACGCCGCAGTATGATTCATTTTCGGGCCTTTGAGGTGGCTACAGAGATAACATCGTCAAAACGCTCGAACTGCACCCCCGCATTTTCGGACAGTACACACTGCAAATGACTCAATATTCTAGTATATTTTCGCAGAGATCCACAACATATTAACAAAGAAGCTCACTGTTTAATCAAGGTAATGAGGTACTGATATAGGTGGGAAAAAGTGCCTGAATACCAGTAAATTATTACTCAACCGGTGATAACGCTCACTCAAAGGGTATAAACCACAAATGTTAGTAATCAGAGGACGCAATACGAAGAATTAAAACGCGTAATTGAGGGCGAGCGAGAGAGTTCCTAATATGGCACAGTGCAGTAGAACGTGGCAGACTGCCTCAGAGGCACGTAGAGATGTCTGTGACACGAATTCAGTCGCAATTGCGAGTTGTCATCGTAGTCCTGGATTATCTGATTGTCGGAACTAGTGAGCAACAACATCTTTAACCGTGCTAATTAGCAACATCTTACCACCCCTTCTGACGCCTGTAGAGATCAAATCGCCTAAAGGTCATGTGGTCTGGAGACAGGGTATCAGCTATGGATGAAGTGGGGACCTAGTGAGGCAGTGCTCTTGTTGTGGGGGTTTAGTTACCTCGCGTTTCAGAGAAAACGGCCGACTGCATAGAGTGCACTATTTTCCATAGCCAACTTAACTGTGCTTATCTGCACGGCATTGCGCAGGTAGCTCGGTTGCGTTTAAGTTGCCACGCACTAACTCCTTTTAACTGCAGACACCGCTTCTCTGACGCCGCTCCGGGGAAATCATATGGAAGGTCCTTTAAAACTTGCAAGGGAGTGGTCCAATAAGACACGTCGAAAACTACACTGAAATTTTTTTACACAGGAAGAAAACGAAAGAAATGCACCACCAAAATTTTAGCTGTTAAGAGGCACTACAAGTAGTTTGTAAAAAATGTTGAAGTTACACATTTTTGCCGCGCGAAGAACAGCTTATAACAGCGGTTTGTAGAGCCCTTCCCGCCTACCGCGCGACTCGGCGAATCACTCACGCAGCCCCACGTAGTGGAATTACCCGGAGTTCACAGGCACCAAATTTCAACACCTAAAGCCTGGTTTGCAATGGAGCGAAAGGAAGCGAACACGTGTGAATGAGCATTTGCAGAAAATTCACTACCATTCGGTTGTATATGTGTAGAATCGTTTATACTAGAGGGAATGGAAGAGAACACGAGGTAGCGAAAACTGTTCAAAAAATAGCTCTGAGCACTATGGTACTTAACTGCTGAGGTCATCAGTCCCCTAGAACTTTGAACTACTTAAACCTAACTAACCTAAGGACATCACACACATCCATGCCCGAGGCAGGATTCGAACCTTCGACCGTAGCGATCGCGCGGTTCCAGACTGTAGCGCATAGAACCGCTCGGCCACACCGGCCGGCGCGAAAACTGTCTATGAACGCTGTGTTATTATTTTTTGGAGCTAATGTTCGGCATACGGGACACAAGTCTACCTGTTAGAGCCACAATGCTAAACTTTGCTATTCAGTGAGGATTATTTTGCATGGCAAGCGCACTGTTCTTGACAGAGTATGCAAAATGGCGTGGGGAAGGAATAATTTAAAAGTGTCAATTTGTATGCAAGCGTGACATGCGTGGAGATAGTGCACTTAACACGGAATTGCATCTCCATCTCTCCTTGCACTGGTCCAAAATTTTCTATGTATGTCGGCTGCCATTTTTCCCTGTCTTCTCATTAGGCTACCATTGAGGGGAAATTTATAGACGGAACACTTAATTACCGACGTCGAGCATCATCTCAAGAGATGACACAGCTAGCGTTCCCACTACGCGTGTAAAGTTTATTGGTCATATAGTTTTTTTTTTTTTTTTTTTTTTTTTGTAAAACAAGAATGGTCTAGTGGTAAAGCACGCGCTTCGTGATCAATGGAGCGCGAGATGAAATCCCGTCCGGATTATAACTTTTTCACCATGATTTTTAACCACCACAGATGTTGGAGAAGCCACGAAAGACGTGTGGTTCGGATTCCACGTTAAACTCCAGGTCTACATTTTGCGATTAGGTATCTGAGGAAGATTAACAGACACGTAAGTAGCTGCAGTGGCGTCCAGTTAAAAGACTACCGGCTACACCAGACAGAATTCTCATTTGCTCGTGCTTGGTAGCTTGTTTGCTCCGGTGAAAACCTGTCTTAAACTATACAAACATTTTTTGAATACTTCATATTAACAGTTCGGTTCTTGCACATATAATTCTGATAAAAGTGGCTATCAGAGAAAATAAAATCATGGCAGTGTTTGATGTCACAGACGACTTCCACCAATGAGGATTTGTAATTTGTTGAAATGAATGTGTCTTGCAGTACTACATTTTATAACAATTCCTGTAGGCCATTTGCTATAATAATGTTTGAATGCTGTACATTTGACTAGCAGCGAAACAGTTCTTTGTTTATTCCCTGCAGTCGTCACTAAAATTCAAAGTGTCTATTAAATGACAAAAACAAACATTTTGGTCGCACCAGGCATACTGGACAAAGGAAAAAATTGATGCAGTCAGGAACTTCGCGGTAACCACTAATTTTATTTAGACAGAACTGGGATGGAGTCAGAAATGGTCCCAGCCGTTGTTCTGCATATTGCCCTGCATACCAGACATACTTGATCAAATTCGTAAAAGTGTGGCAAAGAAAACTGGCAATGCACAAGTGACTGGGGCTTAAGAATACTGGTCCGCTCATAAACCTGAGATGAGAGAGAGGTATTGTAAATTACGTTGTCTGATAATTTCCTGAAAAATGATTTCGACTGTCGAAAAAATTCTTTATCGAGAGGCTGAATCGCACTGGTGGTTCCAGGCGGAATGCACATTGCATCTACAGATTTTTCGTCGTCCTCCGCAAAAACAGAGGCGTCGTTATGTCCAAACCATGAATCCAACAAAAGCAATGAATTAGTTTCTGCAGCTGGTAGGTATACATTTCGAACAAAATGTGAAAATTATTGTTTCCCATTTTTCCTGGTTTGATATGTCGATTACAATATTTTTGCAGTTCATTTTTTTTACCCTAATTTGCCTTCCGATTCTTGAAAGCCGATATACAACTGCGGAAACAGTAAACTATTCAGACTTATCACTGGCATTATCGTATATGAATATGTCATTGAATTTATTGATTGGGCAAACGACTCTGTCTTTTTTTCACCACGAAAAGATAAACTGTGGTGTGCACGGACTTTTTTCACGAAATCCGACTGATCAGCGTTGTAAACGCAGTTGTTGGGATAACACCAAATTTCGTCTTTACGTCAGCTGTGAATTTCTCTATAGCATTATCTATCACTGGCAGCTGCTCTACACGTTTACGTGACGTAAACTTGGTAATTTTGCGACTTCCTATCCTGTGCGATTTCTTGAACCTGCGTAACCAGGTTGATGAAGCCTGGAAATAAGCAATGTTCATGTAAGATGCAATTCCGAGATCCCAGTATCTTAGATCTCCATCGGTAACGGTGCATGGCCTCTCACGAGCAGTTCTAAATCTTTCGAGGTTTTTCATTCATATTTTCACTTTGGCCCATATTTCTTACTTCATGTAATTCATTCTTCCATTCGTTCAGTTCACGCTCCGATTTTATGAAACGAAAACGCCTTTGCACACTGCGTAACTTCAAGCGTTTTGCCCTCCTTCGTTTAACCAATATTTCACTGCTTTTTCTTTGTCGCTGAAAGCTGTTGCGGTACGTGTTTGTTTTAAGCTTGGAGGGTATTCTTCAGAACTGTCACTGACACAACTGACGTCGCCCGAACCACAATTCATGGAATCGTCACAGCTATTTCCTGTTTCTTCTAACGTATCCACAATTTCAAACGAATTGTCGATATCATTCGAATGAATGTCAAGGAAATCAGGTAACAAATGACACATATGTACGTCTTCAGGAAAAGTAGGCGATTTCGGCTGGAAACCATGTTCTCAATATTTCATCATTGCTAAATAGAGAACGCTAATTGGATTCCACATTACTGTGAAACTGAAAAAAAGGTACTATTAGCAGACATGCCTTACGAAAGCACAATAAATATTAATTCAGCTCTATCTGTATTGTCAGTACTTACCAACACTGCAAAATGCAACTGATAATTTGTAATAGATGTTCCTTGAGTGGCTAATTCGAGAGAATAGTTACTGTGTACTGTAGTGTCAGAGAAATTATCAACGAACGGTAATCTGAAACGTTCTTTACAATTACGATCGGGTTGTGTCGTTTTTTCCTGATTTCAAATGTATCGCCGACCTCGCGCTCGCGCGCGCGCGCGCGCGTGTGCATGCGTGCGTGCGTGCGTGCGTGTTTAGTTGCGCATGCGCAGATGCTATAGCGCCAGTAGGGAAGTACATTTCTACCGCCGCCTGGCGTGCTACGAATTTGGCAATTTTTTGCAGTGCCTCCTAGCAGCTAAAATTTCGATAGTGCATTTCTTTTGTTATCTTCTTCCTGTGTAAAAATTTTCAGGGCAGGTTTCGACATGTCTTATTGGCCCATTCCCTTGTTAGCACAGTGGCCTCTCTTACAATAGAATACGTCTTGGTTAAAATTAATAACTTCTAATTAATTTCAACAACGATCAGCAAAACTAATCGACAGTCCCTCTATACGGGGCAGAAATAATATCTGGTTCGCCCTTACACACACACACACACACACACACACACACACACACACACACACAAAGGCTTGTCCAATCTCTAGTTCACAGACTTCTGATGTGGCAATAATAGTTTGCCGCCCCTTTAGTGTGTGGCATCTCAAACGGAATACAGACGCAAGAGAATAAAACACCAGTTAATTGTGGCTTTTAGTATGACTATGAACGCTGTGCGTGTTATCCCGTGCCCATTTTAGTAAAGTCGCAGTTTCCGTGTTCAACCTCTATATGTTGATACGGTCGCAGGCACCCCTCACCCAACCAGCGACTTTAAATTACCTTCCTACCACAAAACTAAGTTCGTTGACACGTTACTAATCTATGTTAGCACAAGAATCAGACGACAGGAACTCTTAAAAGAGAAAGAATCGAAAGCATCCGAATACTTATTGAGCCTTTAAAATAGATACCACATCCATTTTTTAAATATTTTGCGTACGTCGCTCATAAAATAAACGCTTTAACGCTTACAGTCTGTAGCGCAAGCTCTTATTAACGCAGTGATATTTCTCCTAGATAAGTTTCAGTATCTACGTATCTAGATGTACAAGCATATTTCATACTTAGTGTGCTTGAAGATAGACCACAGGAAGGTATGAAAACAATTACGTGAGGCTACTACACTACTGGCCATTAAAATTGCTACACCAAGAAGAAATGCAGATGATAAACGGGTATTCATTGGACAAAAATATTATACTAGAACTGACATGTGATTATATTTTCACGCAATTTGGGTGCATAGATCCTGAGAAATCAGTACCCAGAACAACCAACTCTGGCCGTAATAACGGCCTTGATGCGCCTGGGCATTGAGTCAAACAGAGCTTGGATCGCGTGTACAGGTACAGCTGCCCACGCAGCTTCAACACGGTACCACAGTTCATCAAGAGTAATGACTGGCGTATTGTGACGAGCCAGTTGCTCGGCCACCATTGACCAGACGTTTTCAATTGGTGAGAGATCTGGAGAATGTGCTGGCCAGGGTAGCAGTCGAACATTTTCTGTATCCAGAAAGGCCCGTACAGGACCTGCAACATGCGTCGTGCATTATCCTGCTGAAATGTAGAGTTTCGCAGGGAACGAATGTAGAGCCACAGGTCGTAAAACATCTGAAATGTAACGTCCACTGTTCAAAGTTCCGTCAATGGGAACAAGAGGTAACCGAGACGTGTAACCAATGGCACCCCATACCATCACGCCGGGTGATAATCCAGTATGGCGATGACGAATATACACTTCCAATGTGCGTTCACCGCGATGTCCCCAAACACGGATGCGACCATCATGATGCTGTAAACAGAACCTGGATTCATCCGAAAAAATGACGTTTTGCCATTCGTACACCCAGGTTCGTCGTTGAGTATACCATCACAGGTGCAACTGTCTGTGATGCAGCGTCAAGGGCAACTGCAGCCATGGTTCAAAAAAATGGTTCAAATGGCTCTGAGCACTATGGGACTGAACTGCCGTGGTCATAAGTCCCCTAGAACTTAGAACTACTTAAACCTAACTAACCTAAGGACATCACACACATCCATGCCCGAGGCAGGATTCGAACCTGCGACCGTAGCGGTCGTGCGGTTCCAGACTGTAGCGCCTTTAACCGCTCGGCCACTCCGGCCGGCTGCAGCCATGGTCTCCGAGCTGCTAGTCCATGCTGCTGCAAACGTCGTTGAACTGTTCGTGCAGATGGTTGTTGTCTTGCAAACGTTCCCATCTGTTGACTAAGGGATCGAGACGTAGCTGCACGATCCGTTACAGCCATGCGGATAAGATGCCTGTCATCTCGACTGCTAGTGACACGAGGCCGTTGGGATGGAGCACGGCGTTCTGTATTACCCTCCTGAACGTACCGATTCCATATTCTGCTAACAGTCATTGTATCTCGACCAATACGAGCAACAGTGTCGTGATGCAATAAACCGCAATCGCGATAGGCTACAATCCGACCTTTATCAAAGTCGGAAACGTTATGGTACGCATTTCTCCTCCTTACACGAGGCATCACAACAACGTTTCACCAGGCAACGCCGGTAAACAGCTGTTTGTGTATTTGAAATCTGTTGGAAACTTTTCTCATGTCAGCACGTTGTGGGTGTCGCCACCGGCGCCAACCTTGTGTGAATGCTCTGAAAAGCTAATCATTTGCGTGTCACAGCATCTTCTTCCTGTCGGTTAAATTTCGCGTCTGTAGCACATCATCTTCGTGGTGTAGCAATTTTAATGGCCAGTAGTGTACAAAGAAAACCGATTGAATGCAAAATTTTTTGACAGTAACATACACATAAAAGCTTTCGCTCCCAGAAACTGAATGTCATACAGTCGTTATTAGTTATTATTGCGCAAATAACGTACAAAGAAGAATGGTTCTTCAAATGGCGAATCATGCCCATTATTCTATAAATACATCACTCTGTTTTCAAGAAAATACGTGAAATAGCCTCAGGCCAGTGATTGCCTGCCCGTCTCCATGTAATCACTATAGTAGACCCTATAGCTCTTTCCTACTCACTCCGAAAGAAAGACATCTTTTTAAAAGACCTGGTTTCCCCGCCTGGCGTTGCTGCAAGAGCGCACAAATGCTATTGGCTATCAAGAGAAAGCCACAGCTCCGTTCGTGACAACCTATTAGCCCATTACACAGTATTCCGATACTGTTGACGTAACTCAGCGCCTTGACTTCAAAATCGTTGTGGGAACCCAGTGTAGATCGCCCACATTTATCATTTTTATATCTTTAGCTATCTTTTGCTAGCAAGCTATGGCTACACACACGTAATGTTTAAAACGGTTTAGTTGTAAGTTTATATTTCACGTGCTCTTGTCGTGCGTAAGATGTCTAATGAGACTAGATTCTGTCAGGTAGCTAACTTTTTTTCCCATGAACTGTTCGTGAATTTGTACCTGCTGAATCAATAAGGAAAGATATATGTGTCGGCCAAACTTTGCCATCTCCAGTAGAAACAGAACAGTACGTTCAAGGACTTACAGCATAAACAGAACACATTGAGATACAAAGAATATTTTATTTAATATACTCGATCTGTAAAAAGAAAATGAATAGTTATAAATTGCACTCTCTCAAGACTGAATAACATTCATTAAGTACCAGTCAGAAGAATAAAATCAATCATAAAAGCATAGCATTTCACCATGGGAGGCCACAGTCCATACAGAATTTTTTTCTTCTTCGACAAGTCACTTTCATTTTCTGTATGAGTCCGTGATCACTGTGAATATTTTGTGAATCAAACCGATCTAGATCGCTTAATAAAATCAATTTATTACACCTTGTAAGCTACTGCCATCTTTAGACACCTGCAACTAAGATTGAAGGAACGTAAAAAGCGGTAGGTGTTTGTTACACATGAAGCTACACAAATGAAAAATTTGCTTTAGAAAAGATGACACATAAAAATTTAGAACTTACAAAACAAGGTTTAGGGTCGATATTAAAAAAGCTGTTCCTAATCGGCGCGTAAACTAACAATTTTTGCTCAAAAAAATAAAAATATTTACGAAGAAGTAAGTTTCAGCCTCCAGGTGGCGCTAGTGTGGTGGGCGTTATCGTCAAATTTTATTTATTTTTTTCCCTTTGTACTTATTAAAAAAGTCTTTAAATTACAAACATTCAAATTATAAAACTTGATTTAAATTAGAATTGCTTCATACTCATAAAATTAAATATACAGGTGGAGGCAAATGGTACATGTGGAGTTCATTTAAACTCGACAGCTTTCATTGAATCTGCTACACAATATTTGTACACTAACAACTCTTCTTTCTTTATTGTTATTCCAGTTCCCGACAGATTAAAATGGGCTGCAGCAGATAAGGTAGCTTCTGCCAAATGTTATATAAACTGAAACTGTTGAAACTTCTTAAAATGATTTTACTTACTTGGACTGAAATAACTGGGAAGATGAAACTTCTTTATTTAAATTTTCTGCTTATGTTGCTGAGTGAAATTGACTATACTGTCTCTTTACTATTCTTTATCATTTCAACACTGACCCACAATATCCTAGCGCAACGTAATGTGACTGCTCAAATAATGGTATCCTGACTTCAAACAATTAATAAAATAGAATGGCCCTGAATGAGAGGAAATCCTAACAATAACCTACATAAGTCACTTACCTCACAAAAATCTTCATTACCCGAACTACTGCAATAAAGCAAGCGCGTATACAGCCAGATAAATAAAAGATTCCAACTACTGAAGGCTCTAACTACTAACAGGCATGTGGTTAGCAAAGGAAAAATTTTGTTGCAAAGCAAACAATGTATTTTTACCTTCATAATGTGATATCCAGAACAACAAAATATATTTGTCCGTGACATCCAGTTCCAAAAATTATATACTCATGAATAATATTCAAGTCGGACACCTCCAGATCGTCCGCTCGCACTAATACTGCAAACCGCCATCATTGCTAATTATTAACCGTTAACGTCAATCATTGCTGACTACTCACTCCCAACTGCCATCACCGCTGACTTTATCTTCCAACTGCTAGTGCGACCAGCCACAGAGTCTCTTACAGAGCGCGCACAAAGCTGTCAGAGTTATTAATGCAGAGCGGTACATAGCGCTGCCAACATACCAACACATAAACAACCTACTTACACCGTATTTTTAAAACAAGGAAAGAGATGACAATTTTTTTTAATATTACAGTTAGCCGAGCGGGGACACCTCTGTGTGAAGTCATGATAGCCGTTGGGAACCTCTGAAGTACACTCCTGGAAATGGAAAAAAGAACACATTGACACCGGTGTGTCAGACCCACCATACTTGCTCCGGACACTGCGAGAGGGCTGTACAAGCAATGATCACACGCACGGCACAGCGGACACACCAGGAACCGCGGTGTTGGCCGTCGAATGGCGCTAGCTGCGCAGCATTTGTGCACCGCCGCCGTCAGTGTCAGCCAGTTTGCCGTGGCATACGGAGCTCCATCGCAGTCTTTAACACTGGTAGCATGCCGCGACAGCGTGGACGTGAACCGTATGTGCAGTTGACGGACTTTGAGCGAGGGCGTATAGTGGGCATGCGGGAGGCAGGGTGGACGTACCGCCGAATTGCTCAACACGTGGGGCGTGAGGTCTCCACAGTACATCGATGTTGTCGCCGGTGGTCGGCGGAAGGTGCACGTGCCCGTCGACCTGGGAGCGGACCGCAGCGACGCACGGATGCACGCCAAGACCGTAGGATCCTACGCAGTGCCGTAGGGGACCGTACCGCCACTTCCCAGCAAATTAGGGACACTGTTGCTCCTGGGGTATCGGCGAGGACCATTCGCAACCGTCTCCATGAAGCTGGGCTACGGTCCCACACACCGTTAGGCCGTCTTCCGCTCACGCCCCAACATCGTGCAGCCCGCCTCCAGTGGTGTCGCGACAGGCGTGAATGGAGGGACGAATGGAGACGTGTCGTCTTCAGCGATGAGAGTCGCTTCTGCCTTGGTGCCAGTGATGGTCGTATGCGTGTTTGGCGCCGTGCAGGTGAGCGCCACAATCAGGACTGCATACGACCGAGGCACACAGGGCCAACACCCGGCATCATGGTGTGGGGAGCGATCTCCTACACTGGCCGTACACCACTGGTGATCGTCGAGGGGACACTGAATAGTGCACGGTACATCCAAACCGTCATCGAACCCATCGTTCTACCATTCCTAGACCGGCAAGGGAACTTGCTGTTCCAACAGGACAATGCACGTCCGCATGTATCCCGTGCCACCCAACGTGCTCTAGAAGGTGTAAGTCAACTACCCTGGCCAGCAAGATCTCCGGATCTGTCCCCCATTGAGCATGTTTGGGACTGGATGAAGCGTCGTCTCACGCGGTCTGCACGTCCAGCACGAACGCTGGTCCAACTGAGGCGCCAGGTGGAAATGGCATGGCAAGCCGTTCCACAGGACTACATCCAGCATCTCTACGATCGTCTCCATGGGCGAATAGCAGCCTGCATTGCTGCGAAAGGTGGATATACACTGTACTAGTGCCGACATTGTGCATGCTCTGTTGCCTGTGTCTATGTGCCTGTGGTTCTATCAGTGTGATGATGTGATGTATCTGACCCCAGGAATGTGTCAATAAAGTTTCCCCTTCCTGAGGCAATGAATTCACCGTGTTCTTATTTCAATTTCCAGGAGTGTATCTTCGACATTAGTAAAACATTATTAGCGTTCTGTCATTTATTCGCAATATTTACAAGTCGTCGTCGTCGTCGTCGTTTGGCGCCAGCCTAGGCTCTTGTCATTCAGCTGCTTGCTGGGTTCTAGCTGAACTCCGTCGAGTCAGCTCAATGCCTGCAAGCCCAGGAGATGTCAGCGACCTAGCGCTGCAGTGGACTGCCGGCTAGCAGGCGCGCATTGCTCAGCGCGAAGTAGCTGTGGCGCCGGACGCTACTGTGTGTGCTCGATCCCACTCCGAATTCTACGATGATCCTTGATGACCCATCCGCAATGTACTTGGCGCTGGTACTTGCGTGGTCGGATCATCTCCTCCCTACCCCTGGTAGGTATCACCATCCAAAGGCGTCTCAATGTTGAACAAGAATCTGGACCCCACGAGGCCCTGTTGCTGGCTTCCGCGTCGAAGTCCAGCACTGGCAGCAGTCTACGATTATATACAAAGGTGGTATTGTAAGTAGGCTGTTTATGTTTTCTTTATGTAAGTAGGCTGTTTATGTTTTCTTATTGGCAACGTTACGTAGCGCTCTATATGAAAATCACTGGCTGTGCTGTGTGCAGTCTGTGGCTAGTTTGCATTGTTGTCTGCCATTGTATTGTTGGGCAGCTGGATGTTAACAGCGCATAGCGTTGGGCAGTTGGAGGTGAGCCGCCAGCAGTGGTGGATGTGTGGAAGGAAATGGCGGAGTTTTGAAATTACATATATTATGACTTTTGATGACTATTAAGGTAAATACATTGTTTGTTCTCTATTAATATCTTTCATTTGCTAACTATCCCTATCAGTAGTTAGTGCCTTCCGTAGTTTGATTCTTTTATTTAGCTGGCAGTAGTGGCGCTCGCTGTATTGCAGTAGTTCGAGCAATGAAGATTTTTGTGAGGTAAGTGATTTCTGAAAGGTATAGTTTAATGTTACTCAGGGCCATTCTTTTGCAGGGATCTTTGATAGTCAGATTGCGTTGCGCTAAAAACATTGTGTGTCAGTTTAAGGACAGTCTTGTATAAATTGTTCTAAGGGGATGTTTCATAGTATCTGTTCTTCCGGACATGGCCGGCCGGAGTGACCGAGCGGTTCTAGACGCTTCAGTCTGGAACCGCGCGACCGCTACGGTAGCAGGTTCGAATCCTACCTCGGGCATAGATGTGTGTGATGTCCTTAGGTTAGTTAGGTTTAAGTAGTTCTAAGTTCTAGGGGACTGTGACCTCAGATGTTAAGTCCCATAGTGCTCAGAGCCATTTGAACCATTTTTCGGACATGTCCGAAAGACATACTATCGGTGACCATGCAGCTCGTTAGAATGAAATTACAATGAAATGAACACCCTTAGCTGCTTACAGGCGTTGACATACGTCAACGGGGACAGATGCAAATGTGTGCCCCGACCGGGACTCGAACCCGGGATCTCCTGCTTACATGGCAGACGCTCTATCCATCTGAGCCACCGAGGACACAGAGGATGGCGTGACTGCACGGATTTATCTCTGGCACGCCTCCCGCGAAACCCACATTCTCAACGTATTGTCCCGCCCTACATTCGTAGTGCCCCTGCCCGGGTTCGAGTCCCGGTCGGGACACACATTTTCATCCGTCCCCGTTGACGTATGTCAACACCGGTAAGCAGCCAAGGGTGTTGATTTCATTGTAATTTCATTCTAACGAGCTGCATGGTCACCGATGGTATCTGTTCTTTCGGACATGTCCGAAAGGACAGATACCATCTTAGTATACATTTTGTTAAGGCTCACCGGCCACTTGACCATCTTCTTCTTCTGCGCGAATGCACAAACGGTGCCCGAACTCTTATGGGAATCGGCAACGCGCCGCGACTAACGAGTATAATGGGCGGGGGCACTACGAATGTAGTGCGGGACAATACGTTGAGAATGTGTGTTTCGCGGGAGGCGTGCCAGAGATAAATCCCTGCAGTCGCGCTATCCTCCGTGTCCTAGGTGGCTCAGATGGATAGAGCGTCTGCCATGTAAGCAGGAGATCCCTGGTTCGAGTCCCGGTCGGGGCACACATTCTCATCTGTCCCCGTTGACGCATGTCAACGCCTGTAAGCAGCTAAGGGTGTTCATTTCATTGTAATAGCAGTCTACGATGTGTCGTCGGAAAACAGTCAGTTCCTCTATCACTAGAGGGTAGGTGGCGGGTAGCATAAAGTTCATCCGGTGAAGGCCACAGATTGTGCTGGAGCGCCTAGGACAAAAATTCACAATAGTATCGTAATCACGGAATCGAGTGCTTTTACTGTGTGTACCAGCAATTCCAATGATCAACTGCTGACGAGAGCCGGAGTACTTAAAGGGAACTAGGCTCGGTCCGTAATGACCGCTTGAGTCATATTGCTATATTCACTTAAGAAGCAGTTAACTGCTGCGCCAGTAACTCGCTATATGCTCTTATGGAAAAGATGAGTTTCTTGCGCATGTCTTACGAGCTCCGAATATGCTTGTCTCCTTTCTGCTGAACGCGTATCTTAACTCGGCAGACTGTGTGGTAATGTGTGGACGACCTGACCCACTTCCGACGTACTGGCTTCCTCCCTGACTCCGCCTCCGTCTGTGGCATCACTTGAGTTTGCCTGTGGCAATGTGAATGAATTTTAATAAAATTTTTCTAATTTTTGTCCCTTACTATTGTGTGCCGTAAAAATACATACAGTAACAATGAGAACTTTAGTATTCCATAGGTTTAGCATTAACTGTGCCCTGTGAATTAAAACTTAGCCGAACAATACACTAAAATGCGTTAAAACTGACTATAAAGAATAGACCAAAAGGCAGCTCCATGTTCCAGAAGAAACAGCATCTTGCTCTCATGGTCGGTCGTTGGCCGGCCCAGCACAACGTGAGGCGATGTGTGGTTCAGCCAAGAGCCGGAAAGCACATCACACGAGTCTCTAAACACCTGTTAGGGCCATATTCAATCCGTTCGCTCAAAATTGTTTTCGAAGCTGTTTCTGTGGGTAAAAATTCCAGGTCCTCCAGCATTTTTAGGCATGTCCCTTTGGGAATCTGTGGAACACTTCTATGCTTGCACTTATCTGACCAAACAACTTCTGCTTTCTTTTTTAGCTGTGTTGTTAATGCGCTAACGCTGGCATCTTAACAATGGCATTAATTTTCTCGCGGTGTTCATGCTGAAACTTTTCACAGTTGTTACAGTCCATGTTACACGCTCCTGTATCACTGTCTTTAACGTGTTTATTTCCAGGTTTATGGCCCAACCTTTTTCCCATGCTACGAGGGGCGTTCAATATGTAATGCAACTCTTTTTTTGAAAGCAGGTTGGTTTTATTCAGGATTTCAATACGTCATATTGTTCCCCACTCTTTAGGCTACAAAACCCTATTATTCAACAATCTCTGTTCAATGCGACGGCGCTACAACGCCGCTTTATTACGAGAGCCTCTATGCCCGCGTGGTACCACTGCGGGTCGACGTCGGAGCCAAGCTCTCACTAATCAGTGACCTCCCCATCAGCCACGTACTGCTTCCCACGAAGTACATCCTTAAACTTCTTTATTTAAATATGCGAATCTGTACTTAAATTGCTGAATGACTCAGAAGTTTAAACTACTACTTTATATGACTGCTAAAAAAAAAAAAAAAAAAAAAAATTACAACCTGACTTCACGTAATTAATACAAAAGAATGGCACTGAATAAGAAGCAATCCTTACAATAACCTACACATTTCATTACGCACTTACCTCCCAAAATTCTTCATTACTGCAATACAGCGAGTGTCCATACTTCCATACTGCCAGCTAAATAAAAAAAATTCTAACTGTTAAAGCTACTAACTATAATAGTCGTGTGTTAGCAAAGAAAAGATTTTGTTGCAAACCAAATAATGTATTTTTTACCTTCATAATGTGACATCCAGTTCAAACACGAATATAAATCGTCATTGACATCCAGTACAAAGATATATAATCGTGAATAATTTTCAATCTCCAAGTCGGATCGTTAGCCTACGCTAACACTTCAGACCTCTACCTTCCATCAATGCTAACTTCTCACATTTAACATCGATCACTGCTGGCTGTTGAAAGGTCTCTGTTGGATTCCTTTCATGTTTAATTTCTTAAATCTGTTGCCATTTATGGAATAAATTCCTCTTCTAAATGTACTGTGGCGTTTCTGACTATCTGGGAGGAGACTGAGCAGTGGAACGTGTTACTTTTACACATAAACAAGAACGATCTGTCACACTACTACACTTTAAAGCACAGTTTATATGTAATTCTTATATGTAATTCTTATATGTAATTCATGTCACACAGTCTCATACGGAACCTACATCCGCTTTCTTTTATATACTGTATATGATAAGATACTGTCATCCCCCTTCCCTTTTGTGTGAGAGGATGAATGAGCATATGTATTTCTAGTTGCATGCTTGAGGGTAGCAGACAAGGCTGTCTGCTAGAGAACAGTAGGACCAACGTCGGAACAGGTAGCTACGCTTCCTAAAAGCAAAGAGGTTTCTATCCTTAGTATGGTCCTGTCCGTCCGTTGTCATGTTGGTATAGGAAGCTGCCCCTCTGGCCACTTCCGTTGGTCTTTGTGAGCCACCCTCAGAAAGCACGCTCGGCAGTAGGGCAGTTGCAGTGTGGCCGTGGCGAGCGTCTGAAGTGGTAAGATCTCCGGCTAAGCGCGTGTCTGTTAAGTCCGTAGGACAATGGATTTCTTAAGTTCAGCCTAACTGAAAATTTAATCACCTTTATTTTGGGTTTAGGTCTAAAATATCCGATGTTATCTTAAATTGCAGCGCAATATAATTCTCGTGGGAAGTTCACATTATTTTCCGGTAGTTGCTTTGTTACTACTTTGTGAGTAAAGTGGAACTACGTCTTGATCAGTAACTCTAACTAAGATCAATCTTAAATGCGAATGCTTGTGTGATTATAACATCTCGTCTTGACTATATTTTCAATATAGCAACTTTTCTTTATGTTCAGCCCACGTGGGGTGTACTTTGCGAGACCACTACCACGTGCTTATATAACTGTTTGACCCATCAGGTTAATAGTAAGACGTTAGTAACCAGTTCAAGGTTTTTCTTTTGTCAATTGCTTTTCGATCTAATGTATTTTAATTATCAAAATTATTGTGGAGTTGTACGCTTTGTGTAAACCAAGTTGACCACGTGAAGCATGTGGTGTAATCATCAAAGTAGCCCTCAGCTATTCTTTTTGCGAAGACTTCACAAAGAGTTAATATGAATTTAGTATACCAGTGTGTGGTAATTATATGACGGACAGGATTGTGGTATGAACGTAATTTCTTTGGGTAAAAACTGAATCTGTTGGTTGTGGTTAATTTCTTCTTGCTTATGTTTCAATGTTCTTCGTGTGTTATTTTATGAATGCAGTGTTGTATGCAGTCTCCCAATCTTGGCTCCATACTTTATGTGTTCCGTAAGATTACAATCTCACATTTTTTCAATCGTAAATAACGCACCAGCTCAGTTAAAACTCACGTATAATATGCTGAAATTTCAATGAACAATCTTAAAATAAATTTCCAAATATAAACTGATTTCTTTCTTTTTATTTAAATTCTCCTTTATATATATATATATTACCGGTTTTGTATGACTATTAAAAGATTATCATTAATGTTAGTCTGCTTGGTAAACCTAGACTAAATATCTGATGAAACAGTTGCCCATTAATCCACGGTTAACGTCCCCAGACAGATCACGGCTTTTAACCCACTTTCATTGTCAATTAGCACCGATCTCAGCATACCAAATTAAAGTTACAACATTACACTGTTCACTTCCAACTGCCCAACAGTACTTCCATCACTGCTAGCGACTAACTTCCAACAACGAATCCGACCAGCCACAGAGTCTCTTACAAAGGAAGAGCAGTCAGAGATCCAATGCAAAGCGCTACACAGCGCTGCCAACACAGAAGCAGCTCACTTACAATCCTCTACTGGGCCAAACAAGTCGGAAGGTGCGAGATATGGGTTGTAGGGTGGACAAGGAAGAGCAATGAAGTTTTGTGACCTCTCGGACGCACGGATTTCAGTCTCCTGAGGCTAGCACAATACACTTCAGAGTTGATTGTTGCGCCATGAGGGAGAACATCAAATATAATAGCTCCCTCAGAGACTGAGAAGTCGGTCGCCGTGACTTCCCGCTGCGGGTGCGACTACGAACTTTTTATTTGGGGGAAAGGGTGTGGAGCCATCGTGATTGTTTTCGGTTCGAAGTGATGAACCCATGTTTCATCCCCTGTGACTATGTTCGGCAAAAAATTGTCGCGGTCATCCTCTTAACGTCCAAGCAATTCCGCACACATGGTCCTTCGTAACTCTTCATGGTCTTCTGTTATGTGGCGAGGAAAGCAGTAGACACACACCTCCGAGTACCCCAACCGATGGACGAGTGTAAGCACTACCAACAGAAACGTCCAGTTGTACAGCGAGGTGTGTGAGATGCGTTGATCACCTCGAATGGGAGCGGCAGCGCGCTGCAGCACAACAGGAGCCGTAACTGTGCGCGGCCGACCGGCACGCTGGAGTACGGACAGGTTTGTGCGGCCATGTTGCTGCGACGACAGCCGCCTCCCCCACGACTCACCGAGCTTCTGTTCACTGCTTGGTCTCCGTAGACACTCCGCAACCACCTATGAATATTTGAGATCATCTGTATTTCCGCCAACATAAACTCAGTGACAGCTCTTTGCTTGGAACCTTCGACCGTAGATACTAGTAGACTGGCCTTGCTGCGCTGGTGTGGCTCCAACATAAACCACGTGACTGTAGGCAAAACGTGGCGGGATTTCAAATCAGCGGTCTGCCATCCTATGTTTGTATCGTATTTTACTCACATTTCTCAATTGACTGCCAAACGCTTCCAACAAAAATTACTTTTTTATTTGCGAAAAATTATGTCAGACTTCATTTTGTTCACAGTACCATTTATAAAATCTAACAAATACATCGAACGCCCCTCTGGTGGGCAGCGGGACGAAAGTACTATAAACTGTCAAAGCAAAACGTTAAAATTCTTTTAAACAGTAAGAGTGGGATCGTGTCAAAACTTTAAATATTGTATTCGCCGCGTTTTGAGCTCTGGTCACTTAAAAAAGAAAATGGGATATGGAAATTATGTCAACTATAGGTGCCAAAATTGTCGACTTCAGGAGCAGGTCCAATTTAGAGTATCAATTTTAGGTGCACTTCAAAGGTTCAGTTCCTACTATTTTTACAAAAGTTTAAACTATCAGATATTTTAGATGAAAGGTGAGACTTTGAAGTTTCAAAAAATAATTTTGGAGCCTACTTTTATTTAATAGTATTAGAAGGTAGTAAAAATTGTCTTAATGTTTCGACTATAGGTGCTCTACCTTATTGTAATCTCACTTGTATATACAAAAAGGCGTGTATGTGCAGATGGCTTAAAGTTTTTCCGTTTCAGGGCCTGTATCCAAAGCTGCCTTCGGTTTTCATCCTTAGTGAACCTATGAGTAGGAACGAGAAACAGTTATACTTAGTTCTGTAACCAAATTATCATAGATACTTTCCAAAATGTAATATGAGTGACTTTACAGGCATCACTTTAAACACTTTAATTTACGTGATACTCTATTTCAAGTGTAAAAAACATAAAAGTCACTTCAGCAAATTTCAATAAACGCATCTGCACTATCATAGAAACACTTACACGTGAAATGTAATGCCATTTCCCCCGACAAAACGCTGAGTACAGCCATAAGCGCAACACGAAACAACCATGTTTTGCGCACGTTCATGTGACTTTAGCCCAGAGATTTTGGAGCCACGAAAATGACGTCAGGGCCAGTCTTATATTTATGGTCGAAGCTTGGAACATATTTCCGTTATAAACGCCATTTCGATGGCTACGCGGAGCACCGCCGTCTATCGGAAATTCATGTAACTATAGGGGCTGAAGCAGAAATATTCCCCACAGCAAATTCTGCATTTTTCCAACCGAAACTGGCCGAGAAAAAAACTGGTGCATTAATTATTTTTTTAATTTAAGGCCTGTACCGACTTCTTCATTGAAAGTGTGAGCATTACTTGCAGAATAAGAGCCACTAAATTTGGAAGCGGCATATCTTATTTTGATGAATTCCTACTCGAGTGCTTTTTCCATATGTAAAGGTCTTGTGCTTCTTTATGTCACCTATCAACTCTGATCCTCACTCCCCCTCCTTTCCTCTGTCCTTTTCCTGGGCTCCCTCTCTCCCCCTTCCATCCTCTTTTTCCCCCCACCTCCCCTCTCTCTGCGCCCGCATCTCGTGGTCGTGCGGTAGCGTTCTCGCTTCCCACGCCCGGGTTCGATTCCCGGCGGGGTCAGGGATTTTCTCTGCCTCGTGATGGCTGGGTGTTGTGTGCTGTCCTTAGGTTAGTTAGGTTGAAGTAGTTCTAAGTTCTAGGGGACTGATGACCATAGATGTTAAGTCCCATAGTGCTCAGAGCCATTTGAACCCTCTCTCTGTCCCTTCTCTCCCCTGAGTCCTCTTGCATTTCCCTCCTCTGCCTCCTCTCATTCCCTCTCGCGTCTGCCCTGCCACTCTCACCCTTTATTAGTCATCTCCCTCTTGGTTCCCCCTTTTCGTTTTTTTTTTCCTTCCTCCCTCCTTGTTCTTCCCCCTCCTCCAGATCCCCCCACCCATCTGCCTTTGTCTCGGGAGTGTCATCTTTGTGACGCCCTTTTCGTGCAGTGTTTTACAGTGAGTGTTCCGTGTTGTGTTTTTTGGGAAGTGTTGCGAACGGCCATCATACTGTCACTGGGTGTGCTTTTTATCTCTTGCGAACAGAAACCAGACTGTCGCCGTGTTTTTTAATGGTGTGTGTACTAGTTACTAGTCTGATTCCTGTGTCTTTTATTAACAATGCCAACCCCTTTTGCTTTCTGTTTTAACTTTCCGCATTTTTCCATTTTACACTTTACATCACCGTTTTATCGCCTGTTTCTTTTCTTCTTCCGTTTTTAAAATAGAAGTCTGTAGGCTGTAGAGCAGCGTACTAAGCTGCTGCCAGCCCGCCCCCTTCGGGGGGAATTGAAAATCAATATATAAAAAAAAACTTGATGTCACTATTACTGTATCCGCTTGCACGACCTGTTTGCATAATTATTTGAAGCTCTTTCTCAGTCTCATCTGTGGATAAATTCAAGATGTTATGTATCGTAGACCTGAAACAGGCATACTTATACCTCCGAGGATGACGATTCCGCCGCGCGGGGTAGCCGCTTGGTCCAGGGCGCCTTGCACGGTTCGCACGGCTTCCCCCGTCGGAGGTTCTAGTCCTCTCTTGGGCGGGCGTGCGAGAGAGAGAGAGAGAGAGAGAGAGACAGAGACAGAGAGCTGATGAATTCGCAATTGCAAATAATGACTACCATCAGCTGTAGAATGGAATGACTTGTGAAAATTTGTGATAGACGGGGATTCGAACCCGGATTTCCCGCTTATCGCGAGCGATCGCCTTACCATTTGGCTATCCGTACACGACTCACGGCGAGACCCGAACTTCCATATGTCGTCAGTAATACGTGTACGATCTGTACTCTGACATCCATTATGTGTATTCCCGTACAGATCGGACGTTGTGCTTGAAAGTGACATGCCTGGTATCGACAGGTAAATACGATATTGCAGTGCCTGTGTTATTCTGATGGCGATACTGTCAAAGATGTTAAAATACTAACTTCAGAAGGTCTATTAATTCCACATATTCCCCTCTACTAATCTTATGGTGCTTCAATAACGTCTAATGATTCTGACAACTGTTAATTTGTATACTTTTATAAAGGTTTTGAGATTTCAATTTCGTTTACAAATGCCACAAAGTCATAATAGTTCTTAACACCAAAGGATTTTGTATCCAATTTCTATAGCCTGATGTAGAAAATACGCCCGTCGCTCTTCATTTTCTTCTAATGTTAAGGTACCACCTGACTGCAGTGCCAAAACGGTGTAATTTATTAAGCGTTTTATTAAGCGGTCTACATGATTTTATTGTGAAGAAATTTTCAACTTTATTAGCGAACAAGCAAACAAAACACTGAATTCCGTTCCTACATTGCATATATGTGATAATGCAGCTACCGTAAGAGCAGTATAACCGCTTCACAGACAAAAGAGGAAGGTGTAACATTTTATTTTCTTTACGACTTGCTGGCCAACGCCGCACACTTGAATCTACATACACGTTCACTTTTCTTTAGAGGCGTAAAAAGACGTTGCCTAGAGCTGAAGCAAAAATTTAGTTGAGTGTCTGGTCTCAGCATTATCAGGGGACTTAGAAACAGAAACAAAGTCGCTACAGTGAAGGAAAGGAACTATGGGAACAATTACATAACCTTCACGAAATCAACGGAAATTTATTAGTATTATGATAAATGTTCTGGTTTCTATGTCTACTGCCACTGAACGTTGTGTTGTGGCTAATCATAACTGAAATACTACTCTGCAGTTTCGATGTCCTAACGTCGCGCTACAGAACTGCGACGTCCATTTCGAACATCGCACGCCACCAATTACTTCGTATGTATTTTTAGTAAAATTTTGAATTTAAAAAATCATATATGGTTTATATGAGAACGGAGTTCTCGAGGTTCTAAGAATTTTTTCGTATGTCACCCTAGTATCTGACGTTTTTAACTGACTTGCCTTTTTCTGTAAACAAGTTCTGAAGTAAAGAAATACGTAAAGGGTAAGACATTGAAGGATTTGTGGTTATACGATCACTATAAGCTGACTTTTGCAGCATCTTAGTTCTGTAGATTGTTATTGATTAAAAGTGTCCTGATTTGTCGCACCTACCGAAGCTGATATGAATTCAGAGGACGTTGTAAAGTCTTCAAGTACTTGCTGGGGATCTTAATAGGTGCGGAATCGGATCCACGATTCGACCGTCGAAATTTAAGTCAAACCATCACTTAGTAATTTTCGATCTGTTACTCTGTATGATTGTTTCCAATGCAGCTCTGAACTATTCTAAGAACGGAGAGGAGGCAAAACTTCGATACTATTTGGTTTAATGTCAATCGAATGTAAGGTGAATCGAAGTTAACATTCTTCAATTGCTTGTTTTAATAAATATAACATTTTGTTAGGGTAGTTAATTATGTTACAATAAATATATTTCTGATCATCTTTCCATTAATTAACAGATATCCTGTTTCTGTATTACTGTGTATCAATTGTGACAGGCTAAATTTCTTGCTTGAAGTGAGAACAGGTCATTACTTATCTACACTAAGGTGACTCATGGGAGAGTGACACACACGTATATAGAAGGCGATTGTATCGCGCGCCGGCCGTTGTGGCCTAGCGGTTCTAGGCGCTTCAGTCCGGAACCGCGCTGCTGCTGCTGCTGCTGCTGCTGCTACGGTCGCAGGTTCGAATCCTGCCTCGGGCATGGATGTGTGTGATGTCCTTAGGTTAGTTAGGTTTAAGTAGTTCTAAGTCTAGGGGACTGATGACCTCAGACGTTAAGTCCCATAGTGCTCAGAGCCATTTTTTTTATTTGATTGTATCGCATACACAAGATATAAAAGAGCAGTGCATTGGTGCAGCTATCGTTTGTACACAGGTGATTCATGTGAAAGATTTGACATGATTATGGCCACAAGGAGGGAGCCGACTGAACGCGGAATGTTAAGAGCTAGACGCACAGTACATTCCATTTCGGAAATTGTTAGGGAATTCAATATTCCGAGACCCGCAATGTGAAGAGTGTGTCGACAATAAAAAATTTCGGGCATCATCTCTCACCGCTAACAGCGCATTGGCCGACGCCCTTCATTTAACGACCGAGAGTAGCTGCATTTGCGTAGAGTTGTCATTGCTAAAAGACCAGCAACGCTGAAATAACAGCAGAAATCAATGTGAGGCGTATGACGAACTTATCCGCTACGATGGTAAGGCGAAATGTGGGATTAATGGGCTAAGGCAGCCGACGATTGATTAAAGTGCCTTTGCTAACAGTACGACATCGTCTGCAGCGCCTCTCCTGCGCTCGTGGCGATATCAGTTGGGCTCTAGGCAACAGGAAAAACGTGGCCTGGTCGGATGTGTCCCGATTTCAGTTGCTAAGCGCTGATGGTAATGTTCAACTGTGGCCAGACCCTATGAAGCCATGGATCCAAGTTTTCAACAAGGCACTTTACAAAGTGCTGGTAGCTCCATAATAGTATGGGCTGTGTTTACATGGAATGGACTGTCCTCTGGTCCAACTGAACCGATTATTGACTGGAAATGGTTATGTTCAGCTACTGGAGACCATTTGCAGCCATTCTTGGACTTCATGTTTCCAGACAACGCTGTCATAATTCTGACAATACCGACCATGACATCCTCCTGTGCGGATGCACACACATTGCCCGCACTCTTAAGGGACTTGGTGAGAATGTCTTCCACGAGTAATGAATGTTTTGGGGTGGGACACTACGAATGTAGTGTATGGACATATAAGGTGAGAATGTGGGTCTCGCGGGAAGCGTACGCGAGATAGTCACTGCAGTCGCACTATCCTGTGTACCCTCGGTGGCTCAGATGGATAGAGCGTCTGTCATGCAAGCCGGAGATCCCGGGTTCGAGTCCCGGTCGGGGCACACATTTTCACCTGTCCCAGTTGACATACATTAACGACTGTCAACAGCTGAAGGTATTCATATAATTCTAATTTCGTTCTAGACGGCTGTGGGTCATGAACAGACACCATATCCATATAAGCATAGTAATAGAGACGACAGGATTGCGTTGAGGTGACAAAACGCGTCACCACTTTGTACGCCAATGACATACTTCCTTCGAGGGCGAACGGCAGTCATGTAGATTCGTGACTACTAACATCAGTAACATCCGGTCGAGTGCGAAGGTGTCATTCCTACACGACACACGTTAAGCGGCCGACACTGTCATGGCCTTGTTGCAGGAAGTATACGTTCTTTGCTTCCAGGACATCTCTAGATACACGACATACGTATTACACGCGTCGGAAACGTTCCGTGGCTTCGCAGTACTTCTCAAAGAAGGTTTAATAGCCACCGATATACGATACCTACCGACTGCCAGGGCTATGGCACTTGCGGTCCAAGGGAAAGACTTCGTCAATGTTTACGCACCGTCCAGTACGAGCAAGAAGCGTGAACGTTCACTATTCTTTACTGAGGAATTAACACAATCATGCCAAGGCAGGACAGATGATACGGTGAAAGAGTGATTTTAATTGTACACAATCAGCTGATGACCAAATTCCTCAGCATTCACCAAGCCCAACACTTGGCGCTGTCATTCGCTAGCTCGGTCTGGTAGACACTTGTGACGTCTATGCCGATAGGGTTTCACGCACTTTACTGAACTGTCATCTAGCAGAATTTATAAGATATATATACCTCTGGGTATCTCAGGAATGCGGTCACGGCAGCAGAGTTCTAGCCAGCAGCATTTACTGACCACACTGCTTACGTTTGTACCATCACGCTTCGACGCGAACATGTGTGTCGCAGCCGCAGCCCGTGGAAATTTAACACCGCTCATTGGCCTCAACGGAATGCAAGACGGCGGTGGGTGACACGTGGAGACGAGAGGCATGTACGTCTGCTTTACAGTGGTGACTGGACTGTAGCAATCCGAGACTACTAGGTTCTTTGAAGATTATTAGTATGGAAGCTGTAGCAGGGAGGCGCAGCACTACAGACTTCTATTACGCCATCCTCTGAGTGCTCTGTTACGCCTCCATCAACCAACCTCCAGCTGAGTCACCCGAGTAAAAGCGAAGACTGACATTGACACGTCAACACCTGGAAGGGATCATCATTCGTACAAGTCAAACTGTCAGAATCGCCAACTAACTGCGCGGAAAAAAAGCGCAGAGACAGAACATTGATCCATGAGGTGACGACAGAAGACTGCGTCCTTCACGTCAAACACACAGACATGTTGTTGTTGTTGTTGTTGTGGTCTTCAGTCCTGAGACTGGTTTGATGCAGCTCTCCATGCTACTCTATCCTGTGCAAGCTTCTTCATCTCCCAGTACCTACTGCAACCTACATCCTTCTGAATCTGCTTAGTGTATTGATCTCTTGGTCTCCCTCTACGATTTTTACCCTCCACGCTGCCCTCCAATGCTAAATTTGTGATCCCTCGATGCCTCAGAACATGTCCTACCAACCGATCCCTTCTTCTAGTCAAGTTGTGCCACAAACTTCTCTTCTCCCCAATCCTGTTCAATACCTCCTCATTAGTTACATGATCTACCCACCTTATCTTCAGCATTCTTCTGTAGCACCACATTTCGAAAGCTTCTATTCTCTTCTTGTCCAAACTAGTTATCGTCCATGTCTCACTTCCATACATGGCTACACTCCATACAAATACTTTCAGAAACGACTTCCTGACACTTAAATCTATATTCGATGTTAACAAATTTCTCTTCTTGAGAAACGCTTTCCTTGCCATTGCCAGTCTAAATTTTATATCCTCTCTACTTCGACCATCATCGGTTATTTTACTCCCCAAATAGCAAAACTCCTTTACTACTTTAAGTGTCTCATTTCCTAATCTAATTCCCTCAGCATCACCCGACTTAATTTGACTACATTCCATTATCCTCGTTTTGCTTTTGTTGATGTTCATCTTATATCCTCCTTTCAAGACACTGTCCATTCCATTCAACTGCTCTTCCAAGTCCTTTGCTGTCTCTGACAGAATTACAATGTCATCGGCGAACCTCAAAGTTTTTACTTCTTCTCCATGAATTTTAATACCATCTCCGAATTTTTCTTTTGTTTCCTTTACTGCTTGCTCAATATACAGATTGAATAACATCGGGGAGAGGCTACAACCCTGTCTCACTCCTTTCCCAATCACTGCTTCCCTTTCATGCCCCTCGACTCTTATAACTGCCATCTGGTTTCTGTACAAATTGTAAATAGCCTTTCGCTCCCTGTATTTTACCCCTGCCACCTTCAGAATTTGAAAGAGAGTATTCCAGTCAACATTGTCAAAAGCTTTCTCCAAGTCTACAAATGCTAGAAACGTAGGTTTGCCTTTTCTTAATCTTTCTTCCAAGATAAGTCGTAAGGTCAGTATTGCCTCACGTGTTCCAACATTTCTACGGAATCCAAACTGATCTTCCCCGAGGTCGGCTTCTACCAGTTTTTCCATTCGTCTGTAAAGAATTCGCGTTAATATTTTGCAGCTGTGACTTATTAAACTGATAGTTCGGTAACTTTCACATCTGTCAACACCTGCTTTCTTTGGGATTGGAATTATTATATTCTTCTTAAAGTCTGAGGGTATTTCGCCTGTCTCATACATCGTGCTCACCAGATGGTAGAGTTTTGTAATGACTGGCTCTCCTGAGGCCATCAGTAGTTCTAATGGAATGTTGTCTACTCCCAGGGCCTTGTTTTGACTCAGGTCTTTCAGTGCTCTGTCAAACTCTTCACGCAGTATCTTATCTCCCATTTCATCTTCATCCTCTTCCATAATATTGTCCTCAAGTACATCGCCCTTGTATAAACCCTCTATATACTCCTTCCACCTTTCTGCTTTCCCTTCTTTGCTTAGAACTGGGTTGCCATCTGAGCTCTTGATGTTCATACAAGTGGTTCTCTTCTCTCCAAAGGTCTCTTTAATTTTCCTGTAGGCAGTATCTATCTTACCCCTAGTGAGACAAGCCTCTACATCCTTACATTTGTCCTCTAGCCATCCCTGCTTAGCCATTTTGCACTTCCTGTCGATTTCATTTTTGAGACGTTTGTATTCCTTTTTGCCTGCTTCATTTACGGCATTTTTATATTTTCTCCTTTCATCAATTAAATTCAATATTTCTTGTGTTACCCAAGGATTTCTATTAGCCCGCGTATTTTTACCTACTTGATCGTCTGCTGCCTTCACCACTTCATCCCTCAGAGCTACCCATTCTTCTTCTACTGTATTAATTTCCCCCATTCCTGTCAATTGTTCCCTAATGCTCTCCCTGAAACTCTCTACAACCTCTGGTTCTTTCAGTTTATTCAGGTCCCATCTCCTTAAATTCCCACCTTTTTGCTGTTTCTTCAGTTTCAATCTGCAGTTCATAACCAATAGATTGTGGACAGAATCTACATCTGCCCCAGGAAATGTCTTACAATTTAAAACCTGGTTCCTAAATCTCTGTCTTGCCATTATATAATCTATCTGAAACCTGTCAGTATCTCCAGGCTTCTTCCATGTATACAGCCTCCTTTCATGATTCTTGAACCAAGTGTTAGCTATGATTAAGTTATGCTCTGTGCAAAATTCTACAAGGCGGCTTCCTCTTTCATTCCTTCCCCCCAATCCATATTCACCTACTATGTTTCCTTCTCTCCCTTTTCCTACTGACGAATTCCAGTCACCCATCACTATTAAATTTTCGTCTCCCTTCACTACCTGAATAATTTCTTTTATCTCGTCATACATTTCATCTATTTCTTCATCATCTGCAGAGCTAGTTGGCATATAAACTTGTACTACTGTAGTAGGCATGGGCTTTGTGTCTATCTTGGCCACAATAATGCGTTCACTATGCTGTTTGTAGTAGCTAACCCGCACTCCTATTTTTTTATTCATTATTAAACCTACTCCTGCATTACCCCTATTTGATTTTGTATTTATAACCCTGTAATCACCTGACCAAAAGTCTTGTTCCTCCTGCCACCGAACTTCACTAATTCCCACTATATCTAACTTTAACCTATCCATCTCCCTTTTAAAATTTTTTAACCTACCTGCCCGATTAAGTGATCTGACATTCCACGCTCCGATCCGTAGAACGCCAGTTTTCTTTCTCCTGATAACGACGTCCTCTTGAGTAGTCCCCGCCCGGAGATCCGAATGGGGGACTATTTTACCTCCGGAATATTTTACCCAAGAGGACGCCATCATCATTTAATCATACAGTAGAGCTGCATGTCCTCGGGAAAAATTACGGCTGTAGTTTCCCCTTGCTTTCAGCCGTTCGCAGTACCAGCACAGCAAGGCCGTTTTGGTTAATGTTACAAGGCCAGATCAGTCAATCATCCAGACTGTTGCCCCTGCAACTACTGAAAAGGCTGCTGCCCCTCTTCAGGAACCACATGTTTGTCTGGCCTCTCAACAGATACCCTTCCGTTGTGGTTGCACCTACGGTACGGCCATCTGTATCGCTGAGGCACGCAAGCCTCCCCACCAACGGCAAGGTCCATTGTTCATGGGGGGGGGGGGGGGGGGGGGGGGGGGAGACACACAGACATAAGCAATGCATACTTTACCCATTATTCTCACCTGTAAGCGGAGACAAGTTCTGATCCAGAAATCATTACAGCTGTCGCTGGTTTGACGCACAGTTACTCTAACTCCAACAGGAATTGCTAGAACCGGTGACTGAAGAAGTGTTGGATGCGATAGGAGAAAGGGCACCCAATAAGTCACTAGGATCTGATGGGGTACCCTTTGAGTTTTCTAGTAGTTTCCAGGGGCTATTGGTGCCCTGTTCGACTACCATAGGAAACTAGAGTTGCAACTTTCGGCTGCCTTTGTGGAAGGCATCATCCCAACCCACAAACCTCACGGACGATCACGTATTATTGACTACCATTAACTTTTTTGAGCTTTGATATGAAAATCTTCACACGTCTACTGGCAGCTGGAATTCTGCGTACGACGTCTCGTCTTATCAACGGATCAGGCATCAATAGGTGGGAGCCCAATACCCGCGCCACCCTGTGGCGTTACAGGGACCTGACTGCCCTCGCTAAGTCGCTTCGTGTACCGGGAGCGCTGGCTGTGAGAGACATTAGTCAAGCATTTGATCACGTCAGTCATGTGTACTTAATTGCTGTTCTTCAGACTATACATTACCCGAGCGCTATCTTCAAGGTGATACTCCTACGTGGCGCAACATCTGAAGTACTTAACGGTAGGCTTTGTAACACCTTGCACATTCGTCGCTCTGTTAATGATGCCCATTATCGACAACACTGTACGCTTTAGCATCAGAACCTTTCTTGTACGGTCTGCGACAACGCCTGACGGGTTCGTCTCTTGGTTGCTTCATTTTTAGGTACACTTTGCATGCAGATCTGATAACTTCGTGACGAATATGCTGTACACGGTGCTTTGGAATGGTTAGTCCCTTATGGTGAAATTTCCGGAAGCCGTAAAAATGTACATAACTATGGTCTAACATTTGCACTGGGATGACACCTGCAAGCGTCGTCCCAGTCAGACTGAGAAAGTCCGCTGTCTCGGTATCTACTTCATGAACGACATCTCACGCATGACGACCCTTAATTATCGGAGCATCTTGCAACATATCCGCCCTGGACTTGTGGATCATCGTGTCCGTGCCTCGGACCTTCACAATGGACTGAATTTATTAATGTATCAAGCATCACGAATTCCGCATGTAGCGCGAATGCTACCAATGCCTAAACACACAATAGGGACATCATGGCAGCATTCAGTTTGTCAGCGCTGGAATGTAATGTGCGATATGATTCCTTCATTCGCCCTAGTTTCATGATCGAGCAGTGTCTAAGTTAGTGGCCACCTCAAACTTTGCCGGCGGTCCCAGATTAGCCTCATTGGCTTCTTGACCTTCCGGTGGCGCTTACTGATATACTAGTGCCATTTTCGTACATTGGGACGTTTTATCCGGAGTATAGCTACCTAAGGGACGTCCTCCCTTCTCACCAACGGCCAATGACCTCTACCGCGCACTACTTTGACGTCGGTCGCCTAATGTCATCTAACAGATGTCCCATGCATTGGAACGTCAACGCGGTAACGCTAGATTCAGAGGTACATTCGACCTGGTATTTGACGGTTAACAGAAAAATTGCTTAAGAGGGACTCCAAAGGATCCATTTTGCAGATTCGCGTTTGTGTGTGAGCTGCAACGTCCAGGATGGAGAACACTGGCTACATCGTTGCCTCAAATTTTGGCTTTTTACGGATGTCGCCCGCTTCTGTTTATCTCCCCTGTCCTCTATCCGAATACTGTTTATTACTCGACTAAGTCACTCCATGACAGGACAGCGACGTCCGTGGAGTAGAGCCGCATGTGCGTGTTACAGGAGTGACTTTCCCAGAGACAAGTCAAAGAGAACGCGGATTTATTTTTTTGTCCAATAAATGAATATCCTTCTGTCGCTATTTACCCCGTCCAAGTGTTCCTGTTTGGCGACGGAGACATGCCTCGTAAAATGACCCTTGCTCACGTTGCCCCGAGACTATTCCTTTACCCTGTGGTTAAAGTATTCGTGCTTCGTAAGAGCAAATATGTAGCAGGCGACAGTTCCACTCCTGCTCAAACTCAGTTTTTAATCTATATTTTTTCGTAACTTGATATTTAATTTATATGACATGTGATAGGTAATTAAAACAATGTATTTGCATGAACGTTTATTGAATTTCGTGTTATTTGACTAAATTTTAACAAAATTCAGTAAGTAGAACTAACATTTACAACTATCTACAAGTAAATGAAAATCTTGTTTCATGGAAAGGTATGCCTGACGTCATTCACGAAATCACTCATGAAGTTTGAACGTTAACCACTTCACCATTAACAACGTTCAGCACCTATGGTACATCAATTATATAGTAAATGCATAAAACTTTTGCAACTTTCTCTGCATTTCCAATGAAATGCATTTTATTATTCCCACGTTTTAATGGCTTACGAAAGGTTTACAAACTTTGAAGGAAGTCAATGATACCAAAGTCGTTGCCCCCTCCTATAAGGGGGGGTCTTAAAACATCCTCTGATTCTTTCAAGTTGTTGCCACCAATCGCCGCTCACCTAAATGTTCGTCTATTATGATTTGAGTACATTTAGTGACTTTTGCAATGTTTTACTTAGTGATGTAAACTTTCCACAACTTATATTTTATTATCTATATCTGTGTTTATATTGTACCACACCAGTCACTTTGTTGCAGCTATCTTCTGTTTTGATTAAATACTTACACTGTAACATTCTTTACGATGTTACCTAACGACGCAAGTTTCATGCTGTTAGTATGAGTTTTTCTTCCATAAAATTAGTATAAATGTATTTTGTCAAGTTGTTCACGATGTGCTGATTTACTTAATCGCAGTGAATAGAAGTTACTCCGACTTGCTCTCTGTGGTTAATGCAGGCGCCACCTACTGGCCTTCGTTTACCTCCGATAGCTTAGCTTAATCGCCACACACTTTGCACTGGTTCTATTCGGACTGACGACACTCAAATGTGCCCACATGAGATGCTTGTTCTGTATTCAGTCTATGTGCTCACTTTCGTTAGCTATGTACTAACGTTTGACTTATGTAAATACTATAGTACCGGTAACAAATTTCTGTGTATTTGAATACTTAGACGCGTACTTAAGCATATATTTCATATCAGTTTTCTTGTACGCTTCATTCCACAGCTTCAGCCTGATGAAAATTTGAAATGCGTAACATTTAATAGAAAATTGTGCGACCAAGACCTTTATTTCAAACTTGAGCCAAATCTGGATGGTCACCTGCCTCTACCTTGGGTGTATTTCTCACCAAGTAATTTTACATAACAATGTTAACCAAGTTTAGCAATTTTCAGCTACGTTCCTGAGAAATTTTGTGGAACAACTGCTTTTGAGTATTCTTCACATATAACGTAACGTACCCTGTGAAACAGTCTTGTGTGACAGGTCAAACAAGTTCGATTTTTGTATTTTTGTTTTTCCTGAGTGGAAACATTTATACCTTACACGTTTTAAGAGTTTAATTATTGAACTTCCTGGAAAGAAAATTTATTGTTGCAAGAAAAATACAGTGGGTCTAGTTCTATCTGCTTTCAACACGATTATTTAAATATCTCAGTAGTTCTTAAATGTAGATTGTTTTTCTCGTTTAATATTTAGCATGAAAAAGTCTGAAATCTGTTTTTGTTAAAGAGGAATGTCGACGTAGTACTAATTTTAAAAAGAAACAACTCGTTTATACAGTTCAGATTTTGTGAAGTTTTTTACCAATCACCCAAGGCAATGCAACTAATGTGAGGGAAGGAAAACAAGAGAGTGGGAGGCGCCAAATGGAATATTTGGGTGGAAAAAATACTCTCGAACTAGCCCTGAAAACGAGTGATATTTGATAACCACAGCACAGATACAGCAAGATTGATTTAGCACATCAGCAGTTTGCCCTTGTCAAGTGTGCATACTCTCAAAAAGGTGTGTCGTAATCCCATCACAAATGCCACGTAAAGGAGGAATGTGAAACAGTAACTTCTACAGGGTAAACCGAACATTTCTCCCCTAAGTTTTGTTGGAACATTTTATTACACAATTCTTTATAAAAAGATGTTTACATTTGAATGAATGATTTGGTCGGTCATCTATTCACTTTTTCGAAGTTTTGTATGGTATCCCTGATTATGAAAACATTCGTCTACAAAAACTGTAGGTCCTATCACCTCTTTAGAGAAGACGGTTCTTGCCTCCTGCACATGTGCAGTGAGCTGGTCTGTTGCATGGACAAGGTTCTTTGAGGACTGCATCCTGTGGTGTGCCCAC